>NW_016690457.1:457494-660375 GCF_001604755.1 Lepidothrix coronata
TGACGAGCTCCATCTGCCCGGGGGGCCGGGAATCGAACCCGGGTCGCAGCGGTGAGAGTCCTGCACCCTAACCACTAGACCACCAGAGGCCCCTAAACTAAGGTTTATGGGTGGGGGAAAAGCCTGGGCTGTTTCTCCCACACCTCCCCTGACACAGAGATGTCCTGCAAGGACTCCTACACTGTCTGGTACCTCCCTGGAGCAGGAACAGCATCCAGCTGGGAAGCAAACTGGGAAATGCAGGCAGGAATGGTTTGTGGGAGCCGGAGAGCGAGTGCTAGCAGCACAAGTCCCAGTGTTCCTGCAGAAGGATATTTTCCTGGGTTTTCAGAACTACAAAGTTTAAACTATTCAAAAGACAGCCCTTGTTTCCCAAGGAGTCAGTGGAACAGACAAGGAACTGGGAAAAGCTGGCCCTCATGCAAAGCTCCCGGTGACACATGGCACCTACTTAACATTCTGCCACACAATATTTTTATTTAATTTGTTATGGAAACTAATCTTCAAAGCCCTCTGCTTATTTACACATTTTGAACTCAGCTGCAAATATTCACAAGGTAGAAACTGCTTCAAGTCTCCACTCTAAAGGTTCTTAGAAGGTACAATTGAACTATTTTTAAACCGTTCTTAACGTTTCTCTTTTTCCTGTTCCACAAGCTTTTGATGCCTCAAAGACAGCTCAAAGAAAGCAAAGCATCCAAGGCAACAGCTTTTTTTCCATTAAGCACTCAAGACCAGAAATTGTCAATCACTATTTTGTGCAAATCCTCATTACCCAAGATCCTGAACAGATGTCGGTGTGACATTATCAAAGTCTGCATGTCAGGGAGCATCTGAAGTTGTGTAAAACCTCTCCAGAGTATCTTCACTATGGTTTTTTATAACTAATACTACAGGTTTTGTGACTCAGACAGGTCAGATGGCAGGTTTTGTTTGGGTTTTTTGCTGCCATGTTGTGCTTTCACTGCAGGACTACACTGAATAGGTTTGTGCTGAGCAAGTGCACCCCAAATACCCCTTTGCCACTGAGGTCTGCAGACTCCAATAATTGTCTTCAGCCCATGTAAATTCGCCCCTTTGCAAAAAGACTGGCTCCTCAGAGCAGCGGTCACAGCCCCAAGGCTGCCAGAGCTCAAGGAGTGTTTGGACAACACTCTCAGGCACAGGGTGGGATTGTTGGGGTGTCCTGGGCAGGGGCAGGAGTTGGACTTGATGATTCTTGTGGGTCCCTTCTAACTCTGCATACTCTGTAATTCTCAGATGGCACTTTTAGAAGCTGTGGCATGATGTGGTACAATGTGACGAGGCTCAGATGTGGCACCCACACCCCCCCAGCCTCTGGTTAATGCTGTGGGAGACTTTCGGGCAACGCAGTGCCCTGCTCTCAGTATGACAAAAAATTAACTCTCTTCATTCCTCATAGAAAATCAAAAGGGAACTTCATAAATCCCTGTGAGAGACAAGGGAACAGCTACTACAGGGAAGGGGAGCCACCACACCAAACCACAAAAGCTGCTGCAGGAACAAGGGCTTCAGCACCAGCACCAGAGCAAAGCTGAGCAGAACAGCCACGACACCTCAGCAACAGATCTGGAAGAACTGGACATTTAAAATCCCCGTCCCAAAGCTGACAAGCAGCCTGATTCCTAAATAACGTGCCCTGGACGGGGGAGAAACGGAGACGACACAAGATGTTCAAACCTGTTGTTCCATGGGTGAATAAATATTTAACTCTCTGCAAACGTGGCTCCCAAGACTGAGGAAACAATGCATTTTCCAAACCTTTCTGATTAGGGATTCAGACAGACATTTCTTCATGGTGCTGAGGCCCAGCTGGGGGGAACAGAAGGCAGCAGAGTCAGGGTAAAGGAATTTCTACCTCTGTGGATTGCTCCCATGTTTCACCACTTCCCTGTGCTCCAGGTGGAAACAAAACACACTGATACTGTAAACATATTCCTGAGCCAACACAGGTAACCAGGAGATCCATATTTAACAGGCAAGTCAATTAAGCATTAAGCTGTTCAGCTAATGAACAGTTTGTCTGAATACTGAAGTAAGATTAAAAACATTTGTGTTAGGTCTTTGCTACCAAAACAGTGAATTGTCCGAAAAAGAGGGAAAAAAGATCACTCAGGCTGAGTTTTGCTGTTCCTTTGTGATTCTCTGCCATTGGGTGGGTTTAAATAGAATCACAGGAGAATCACAAAATATTCTGAGTTGGGAGGGACCCACAAGGATCATCAAGTCCAAAATAGCAGTGTCCTGGGTGAGTTGAACCGGTATTCACAAGGACGGTGGTTTGGGTGTGATGAGAAGACGACAGTTCATTAAGGATAAATTCTAAACCACATGCATGAAAGTCAAGATGCTTCACATGTGCTGCCCAGGGACAGAGGTTCTCACATGATTCTGGGAACGATTTGTTATGGATCGACCTGATCTTTCTACAATGCAATAACAAGTCCAGCAACAAGGAGCAAACCCTCCTCACACTGTCTGTTCCGAGTTACACAAGCTGTATTTTGATTACAGACAAGGCAATTTGGAGGCTCCAGATCCAACAAAGTCCAGGACAGAAAACAACTGTGGCAGGAGAACCGCCCTCAACCTCAGCCAATGCATTTGCTGCCTGCACAGGGAGGCATCCAACCGCCTGCTATCTGCACAAGGCAAACACATCTTAACCCTGCCAGCTCCCAAACGAGCCCTCGCCTCCCACCACGGGCACAAAACTCATCAGCCTAATGCAATTTAATGCAGTTTAAGGGCTACCATGGGTTTTGATGCCCAGCGAGCATTTAATTCACATGGTGTATTTATAACCAGGAGGAGGAAGGGAGGAGCGAGCCAGCACGAACCCCGCTTTGCCACAGCTTAAAATGCCTTCTTTGGCTGCCACACATATGGGCCGGTGCCAGAGCTGGGCTTAGGGTAACGCTGGATGACGTGCACACGCGTAGGATCCAAAGCCAGAGTCCCACAGAAACAGGATCGCAGAGCTCTGCACGTCCCCATGGCTTTTTCCTGTTACTGTAAATGGCTGCGATATCTGACATATAAATTTATCCATGAGCAGCCCTGCACACACACACACACACACACACAGGATCCTACTCGAGTTACTCTCGCAGAGGGAAGTGTAATTTATTTTCCTAACAGTGTCATGTCAATAATGAGCTCCACGGCAATGGGTTCTTGTGGTTCTAAACAAAAACAAAGCCAACAAGGGGAAAAAAAAAAAAAAAAGGAAATGCAAGGACTAATCGCCCCCGGCAGTAACTCCTGGGAGTGTGTTGCAAGCATGTGATCTTAATTTAGTACTACAGAGCTTGGACTTGTTTCCTGAGCTGCTGCAAGTGCTGAGTGGCATCGCTGTTATGGAAATCCATATGGATCTTACCTCCTTATAAAATGTATTAAATCCTGTTGTACATGCATAGTGTTTTTTAATTGATCGCTTTTCCTCAAGATTAACTCATACTCTTCCTGTCAAGACTCCAAATTCACAATGTCGTTGTGTCCCATTTGTTACAGGGTTCTAGAAACATAATTTTTACCCCTAAACCAATTTTTAACTTTTTTTACCCATGATCCTCTATTTCCTTATGAGTATTTATTTGATCTGAACATATCAAGACAACACCTAATCCCAGTGCATTAATGTGCCAAAAGATTGAAAAGAGCTATTAAATTAAACAAAACTGTGTCCGATGAAGACTGGGTGTAAATCTAAAACCCACAGCAGAGAGTGTGGACAGAGGGTTGCTGCCAACCCCACTGGATGGTGGATTATTCCTTCAATTATTATTTCATGTCACCAAGACCAGAGAGGCAGAAACCTAAACCCCAAAACCACCTGCAGCAGTTCTGGGCTTTCCTGGACACACTGCTCCCAGGACACCACAATGGCATTAACGTGCCTGGGAGGAATAGGGTTGGAAAGGTCCAGTGGCCTGTAAAAAGCATAAGGACTTTTGATCACCTCAGTGACCAACAACAGCAGCTCTCCCAGCCCTTCCTGAATCTACAAAATAAATGCAGAAACTAGAACAGAACAAAAAATAAGAAGTTAACACGCTGCTCCCAAAATCCTGATGGCAACGCCCAGATCAAGCAGAATTCAGGAAATATCACAAGATGCTCAAGTGAATTCGATGTCACTTATTCCCAGAACTCAGCTGCTCTAACAACATTCATCCCTCCCTTTCTCCCAACACCAAAGACAGCGAAGGAACAACCCTCCCAAAAGCCATCGGCCCAGACACCGTCACCCACACGCAGGGCTGCAGTTCTCAGCACCAACTCGGGAAGGAGCAAGTGCCAAATAAATCCAAGATTTTACAATCAGCACTAAAATAGTTATTTATAAAATATTACAGTACATAATGCCATGACCCCACTGAACTGCAAGTTGGGAACGTTAGGAGGTCCCTATTTACACAGGAACAGATAAAATTAACTGCAGGTGCCTCCCTTCCCATGGACAGTGACTTCCAAAAACAACACACTTTCTACAACGTAAAGGAAACTCTTCCCATTGACATTTCTCAGGACAACATTACAACTCTTATCAGTGAGGATAAGAAAAAAATTGTTTCTCCTCCCAACCCTTTCACAAATTACGTGCTCGAGTGGAGCTACACAGAACCTCTCCAATATTCCAAACCGGAGCCGGTATTCCCAGCCAGGAACAGCCACTACAGCTAAAGCCAGTGGGGATGCTGGTACTGTTGTGTGGACCTGTGAGGATCAGCAAACGTGAGTTCAGACAAGATAAAAGGGTTTGGAGCTCTGTGCCACCTTGTCCAGGCGTGATAGTGGAGGACTTGGAGGTCTGTGGAAGTTGTTGAATGGAGATAGGGGGAAAGGTTGAGTTGGGCTGTTTACAGAGGAAAGGGGTGGATAACAGGAGATCTCTCCAGAAGCACAGTCCCCTCCGTGCCAACCTTCTGCTGTTTAGACTGTGGAGTAATTTATTATCATCTGTACTACACCTGCTGGTGGGCATTTCTCTGGAAATACGTATGTACTCCTATGGGAATTGTGCCAGGGAACATGGAAAACATGCCACGAGGAGCTCACATAAACATGCACACATACGTATTCACGCCCATACTTTTATTTATATAATATATAAAATATGTTTATATCTAAGTCATCTCAATATGATGAAGCCCAGAGGAAGCCACCAATGGCAATGGATCCATGATGCCTTTGGTCACTTGTTCCTCATCTTCTTAGGAAGTGACAACCTTTGCAAATGAGCTTCTCCAGCTCCACACCGAGTGCACAATGTACTCAGTCCCTGTGCCCAGCTGTACAAAGCCCTCTGTGAATTCGGATCTAATGGCTGGACTTAGACAGCCCAACTACTGTCTCTTATTTTTAGGGACGGGACTTAGGCTACAACCCCTACAACCCTCAGCAATGCAAGTCCCTCAGCTTCTTCCACTGAACCTTCAGGACAGGCTGTCATTTAATGGATTTTCTAGACCTTTCTGTATCTCTCCCTTGAAGGTTTTCACTCCTGCTGTCCTCTGTCACCCCAACTATTTACGCAGGTAACTGGATGTCTCCCACTTGAGTATCCCTAACGTTGCCCAGTCAGAACAAAGATCCAAGAAACATCTTCTTTTCCTGTGTTTTATGCAGTGCTCATGGTGCTTACACCATGGCTGCAAGTCCCTCATGAGGTGAACTTACACAGCAAAGCATCTTGAGCTGAAAAAAATAGATCTAATAAAGAAATTAAAAGTCAAGACTAGGTCTGTTTGCATTCTCATGGCACCTTTCAATCAAGTTGATTTCCCAAGCAGGTACAAACAACTTGCACAAATCAGGCTAAAGCTGCTGGCCATCAAGCTCAAACTACCAAAACATGGAGTTTGATTTGAAAACACAGCAGCACTGTTAAAGGAGGGACAAGTGTCACAAAGTGCACACCAGGATAGCGACGAGAAGTTGTAAATACTTTACCCAGAGTCCACAACAGTGCTGTTGTGCCATTCCCTGGCAAGAAGATCAAGCCTGCTCCTTGTACTTTGTGTTCAAAATTACATGGGAGCTTAGCACAGTTAAGGGATCAGGAATAAGCTCCCACTTCTACTTGCCGGCTTGTTTTTATTTAATATGTAAACCCCCAAAACTGACACTACATCTTCAGGCAAAACCTGGAGCCCACAGACAGTTATCTCTGTGGATAATACCCTGTGCAAATTGATACTAACTCCAGGCTTCGGTGCTGTCAGTGCCTTTGATGGCTTATAATTGAAGCAGATTAAGAAGCCACCACTCCGATTTCTGTCCCTCAGGTACCCAAGGACTGCAAGGCCAGAAGTTTCTGAGCCCCAGCCCCTCCCTGATTTGCAAAAGAGCCACTAAATGAAATCTGTCTCTCTACAAAAAGGAGCAGAAATGCTCAGAGCACCTCTGGGGAACATGGGGGTTTGTAAGGAGGAGTTCATTTTAAAGTAGTTTGTACTTCAGCCACCTCATATTGTAATTGATTCTCTACATCAGAAGAGACTACTTGTAATTTAGACCAAGACCAGAATATTTAACGTTAATTTGGAGCATTTTCCTGTAAAGCTTTGATCATAATTTTACTCCCAGCAACGAGGTTGTTTTCCTGTTGTTATGGTTTGTTAAATTTCAATCCTTATAACAACCTGAGGATTTGGTGTTATCATTCAATGGTTCATGCCACCTGGGAGCCTCATGAAAGCTTCATGTTAATATTTAACTATATATTACTCTCCAATGTACAGCACCTTGCAAACATCCCTATTCACTTTTAATTGAATATAAAGTCTCTATTTTGAATACAGATCTCCTCTCTGAACCAGCAGGATGCGAACCACCTCTCCCAAATCAGTGCTGGGGGCAAGTGTCTCATCTCACCAATTTATTTCTTAGTGATGGGCAGCAGGGACTAACCAGAATAAGGAGTCAGCAGGTCAGTGCTTAGTGAGAGAAGGTGCTCCATCAGGACAAGACATGAAAGAGAAGGACAGGGAAGATGTGTCTTCACACTAAGGGAACAGCTGGAGCTGTGTCAGGGCAGTTTGGGAGGGGTATCAGGGAAAGGATCTTCCCCCAGAGGGTGCTGGGGCACCAACCAGGCTCCCCAGGGCAGTGGGCACAGCCCCAAGGCTGCCAGAGCTCCAGGAGTGTTTGGACAACGCTCTGAGGGACAGGGTGGGATTGTTGGGGTGTCTGTGCAGGGCCAGAAGTTGGACTGACGATCCTTGTGGGTCTCTTCAAACTCAGGATATTCTGTGTTCTCTGAGTCTAGGAGCTGGTACCCGAGAAACAGAGACAAGTAGACACCCACAGAGGGGCTTTAACATATGGTCATGGTTTAAGACCAAGGTCCATCTGATTTTTCCAAACACAGGTCTAAGACAAGTTATTACTTTTACCTACAAACCCCATCCTGAAAATGAGGAGTGATAGGATTAAGGCACAAGGCGAAATGTCTAACCTTTGCTTTCTGCAGAGATAAGGGAGGGACAAGATTCCTTTCCTCAAGGCCACAGGGAAGGATGTGGTAGTAAATAAGCCATGAAAGAATGAAAGCTAAGCTGACACAGGCAGCTGTGTGGGGCTGAGGAAGATGGAATTTTAGATATGTTATTGTAAATGTAATCCGGACACACAAAATAACAAATCTACACCAAAAAGCACACAGAGTTCACAGCAAATAGGAAAATGGAGCTGTCCGTAACTGAGAAAGGTAATGAAATGGGCGGAAGTATAAGATTAACCACAAGGAGATTACGCTGATAACTGATGATCTACACAGAAATGTCAGGTAGAGGTTAAAATTTTAATCTGGGCAAATTTCACGGCGCAGTCATGAAGTGTAAACATCGATACTGAAAGCGAATTTGTGTTTGTGAGTGACGAGGCTGAAAACAAGCAGAGAGGAAAATGGAACAGGACTTATCCCAGATCCCCCTTCCCACCTCACCTCCCAGAAAGGATGAGGAGAGAGAAAGGTAAAGTATCACCTGAAGGCCAGTCACGCAAAGAAATATCTGGAGGGTGGATTTTCCCGGGAAGCAGAGCTAGCTAGCTCTACCAACCAGATCTTTTTTTCCTTCCTTAAATTACCAGGACACATAAACCATTCAGTGCGCAGTCATTTAGCTTGCTGCCCAAATCCACGTTAGCCGGGGAATGGGATCACAATGCCAGTCTCTGTCCCACTGCAGTCACTTCGAGGATAAAGGGCTCTGCTCTGTGCCAAGGAGAGTATGACCACCGGAGACAGCAGTGCACGGATGGCGACTCCAGGGCTCCAGCAGCCTCTCCCAGCAGGCAGAGTCCTTGGAAGAAGCTGCTGGGCAGCTGCCCTCTCCCAGCACAGCCCAGCCTAGCAGGAATCAAATCAGAGCAGTCCTACCCTGAGCGAGCAGCCAACGCAGTCAGGACTCACCTCAGGGCTAACACACAGATCCTCCAGTTACCAGAGTTATTTCCCACGTAGATACCTCCAAAACTCAACACTGTCCAGCATGTCTTCACTCATTTCATAGGTGTTGTGGTTTTCCCTGAACTTACAATAGTTTTTTCCAAAACAATATTTGAACTGTAGAAAGGAGAAATCACAGAATCACAGAATATGCTGAGTTGGAAGAGACCCACAAGGATCATCAGTCCAACTCCTGGCCCTGCACAAACAACCCAACAATCCCACCCTGTGCCTGAGAGCGTTGTCCAAACTTCTTGAGTATCTCATTACCAGGTACACAAGTATCAAATACACCAATTATTTGCACGCATATAAAATTCTCTCAGCTACTGGGGTTGTTTTGGCCTCCTCAGCTCCTGCCCATTAATCTGTTCACCCTCCCCTTTTCCCAAACCTCTGTGCATGCTCGCCACAGTTTATTTCGAGGTATAAGAATTTCCTTAGCAGTACTGAAATAGATACTGCTTGCCTGCAGAGCCAAGCAATGTGAAATGTATTTTTATTTACTACTCGCCCTCGTCATCCTCGGCATACCAGCATGCCCATTTTCAACTAATTCACTGTATAAGAATACGTGGCACTGCATAAACCCTCCAGCTCAGCTCTCTCCAGATATCCACATATCCTTTGGCTTACCAGCTTCTCCTTGCAAACACACTGACCCCTTAGAGTTTTTTGTGACCGTGCCACATCCCTTTGCTGCTCTAACCCAAGTGAGAAGTGATAAAAACGACCAAAAGGCACACAAACACAACCCTGAGGAAAACCAAACGGCTGGAGATGAGTAAAAAAACCATTAACTACATTGCACAAGCCACCCTTGGAGGCCATTAATCTGTTTCTCCTTGTAAACTATGCAAGAGAGAGTTGTAATCTGAAGGTATTTCATGCCAAACCAGTTGTGCCATCTCAACAAGGCCAATGACGGGGGAACTGGATCATTCCAAGTTACATTAAACTCAGGGGAGATCTGAGTTTCTCAATCCTTCTTCCACAATAGTTAATGGCTCCAACTGTCAATGGTCAGAACTGTGAAAATTCTGCTTTATCTCATCCCACTGCCTTGGTGAGCTCTTGAAATAAAATTGACTGTCATTAAGGTCACTTTGTTCAATGACAAGGAAGTGGAGGAGTAGCAGAAGTCTCATTATCTGCCCGTGAAGCTGCGCTCAGCTATCCAGAGGAACAAGATCTGCTGACATCACCCGGCCGTGCTGGCATGTGCCACAGTGCCAAAAACCTTCAGCTTCGGGGATGTTGGGAGTCAGCTATGGTCTAATCACCAGTCACCATCAGCACTGTCCACTGCAGAGCAATTAGGACTATTCAGAGCTGCTCTAATTGATGCTACAGCCATGGATCCCTCAGCAGGCAGTTACTGTGGAAACATATGGAAATCACCTGACAATGGACAGAGTCCTCTGTGGGGGGAGGGGAGGGAATCACACAAAACAGCTTTATCGAGCAAGAAAAAGAGATGGCACTCTCCTCTACAAGAAACCTGAAGCCATATCAGTTTCTCCAGGGACAAAGAGTCTTTTTCTTAAGCGAGCTTTGGAAGTTTCATGTCTCAGCTTGGAGCTGACAACACAGGAGTCAATCTGCTACTGGAAGGGAGCCTGAGAAGTTTTGGAGATGCCCCCCAGTCCATCCACCTTGTCTGAGGCCACATCAAACATTTCCCTTAAGACATTGCTGATGGTTGTTTGTCTAAACCCATCTTACAGTTAAATTCTGCCTCGAGGCACTTCCTGCATTCACCAGTTGAAGTTTATTGAAGTCACAGAGAAGGGCCCAGAACCATCCAAGAACAGTTGGCAGTGCCAAGAATAGACTGGTGGTACCAAAGTCCATATCCAGCACTTGACTTGCTGCAGAACACTGAGTACAAAGCAAAACACCTGACAGTTGATTGCTGAGTCCTGCTCAGTCTCCCCCAGCACCAAAGTGAGTGCGTATTTGAACCTGTGCTACTTCAAATCAGGCCTTGGGTGGATGGACATGTTACCACAGCGGAGTCACTGGCAAATCTGAGCACCGAGAGACCTAAAGCATGTTTGAAAAACACAATCTGGACTTCTTTTTGTTATCACAGATTAGAGCATGTGGAAAAACAACACGCTCTTCCTCGGTGCTGATCAACAAGAGCCGTCATGCAGCAGCTCCTCCTCTCACCAGCGGAGCCATAAAAAACAAGGGGACATTTTTCTTATCACACCCTCCAAATTCATGCACTCAAAGGAGAACATTTTATATTTCCCAGAACAAAAACTGACTCTTGATGCAGATACCAAGTTCGAATAGACTGGTTTTGTGGACTAGAAACTCAGTATCCAAGCACCACCGAGAGAGCAGCCAAACACTACATGAATTATTTAAGCAGCCCTGGAGATAAGATTATTAGAGTGTGGAAGAGAAGCTCAAAGAAAAGGTAATCTGCACACGGCATTTCTTTTGCTAATTTAATAATTGTGCAGACACTGATGAGGTGAGAAGTTGTTTCAGATAAAGCACCAGTTTCCGCATAAATGCTTTTTCCTGAAGTCTTTAGGTAAGACTGTACCATATGCTACACTTCCCCTCTGCCAAAAACACAGATTCCTGGAGCCTAAAATCCATGGAATTGAATGAACAGAGAAACAGTTTATGGAGCTTTAAAGGCTTCACTTCAAGTACAGTTTTAAAACAAAAGCCTTATTCCTTTAAGCCATGTTAAGGCTCCTCTGGGCGAGACTTTCAGACAGTCAGACATCACACTGAGGAGCTCCATTTCCTCCCTGGCTTTTGGGAGCTTTTGAGGGGTACTTAAAGGGAACTCTTGGACTCCTTCATCCCCAGCTGAAGCTGTGTAAACACATCAGTGTGATCAGCCTGACTTCAGAAAGAAGACATTCAGAAAAGACTGAAGACCAGAAAAAACAACCCTGTTCATTCTATTAAATCATTGTTTTCACTACCCAGAGAATATAATTGGATTGTCTTCACAGAAAAAACAAGGAGAACATTTGTCTGATACTCAAATTTTAATGAAACCTTCCACTGCTCATGAAGTATTAAAACTCTTGCAGTGTTGTAACACAACATGGATGTGCTTAATGAAGTTGAAAATGGCAACAGAAAAATGCTTCATTATCCCAGGATGTCTGTGGAATTGCATGTGCCTTATTCCTGGGAAACCCAAAACACAGGGATAAAGCTTCCTGCATCATTCCTGAGATTTTCCAGTCAAGCCCACTTTCAAACCCAAGCATCCTTTATGTACTTCTTCAATCATAAAATCCTGCTGATATGACAGAGTCTGTCTGAAGCCTCTGTGTGAGGGATTTCCCAGTGCCCAGGTCAGAGCAATAGCTGGAATTTGATTTTTCCTTGCTGCAGGTTGCTCAGTAAACTCTCAGTTACTGCAGATATTTCAGAACGAACAACTCAGAGCTGATGGCATCTCCCTCACATTATCGGAAGTGACGCTGCCAAATTCAGACAGACCAAATAATCCATCCCTGGAACACCCAGTGTCATTTGGACTCTTCACATCAATGGGGGAAAATCAGCCAGCAAATGGGCAACCCCATTTTGTGTCATCAGACTGCCACATGAGAATGTCACATCCTAGCACTCAACTCCTTCCTCTCAGCAGGAAAGGCGCATCTGTCCCTGCACCTCTGGAACACCTTGGAGAGCCCAATCCTTCCATCCCATGGTTACTTCCCTGTGACCCCACAGGGATTACACCCTTACACTGCTGTGTGCTGCTAATGTAATTAAACTCCAACAGCTGCAAACCCAGAGAAAGTATCAAAAATTGAGGTGGAAAGTGCAGCTACACAACTCCAAGCCGTGCTTGCTCCCTTGCCCTGTGAACCTTCCCTTCCTCACACTCCTACAGTCCAACAGGCTTTGTTCTGATGAATACATTGGGACCAATCTCCTTCCTCTGTGCCCCAGACAATTCACATTTTAAAAACCACTACATGAGGAATTGTGCTCAGGGGTCAGATCAAAGCGAACTGAGAGAAGCGCGAGGGACCAGAAACCAGAACCGCAGAGTTTACCGCTCAGTCTGAAGGTATTTTCTCTGATCTCTGACAAACTTGCTCCCTAAGTTGCCTTAACTCTGTGTGTTGACTTAAAAACCATCAGTCTTGTGCTGGAACTTGAGTTCAGGCTCAGCTCATTACATCAGAGACCCGAAATTCCAGCATGGCCGCACACCAGCAGCAGTTCTGTGGGAGTCCCAGGTGACCAGCACTAGGATGTGTGCAGCTCCAGAAGCCTCTAAATTGCACAGAAAAAAAAATGGAGTAGTTCTACAAACAGATTAAAGAAATTCCTCTTTCCCAGCTAAAAAGACCTTGCAAATTTTAGTGTTCATCAGACCAACCTCGCTAAATACCTGTCACCCTCATTAGGACTATGAACAAGGGTCATAATTCCTGACAAGGGTCTTAACTCCTGACAACTCACCTGTCCAGTCCCTGTCAGTCCTTCAGCACCTGCAGTGTGGCAGCTGATGTCTGCAAAAGCTTAAACTGCCCGAATCACAATTCCAGTGGAGCAGTATTTCTTGACACCCTTAAAAAAAAGCACCTCTAACCTGATACACAAGATTAAAATCACTTTTTTTTTCAGGAGTGCACCAAAATGATGACAATGAAAGCACACACCCCCCGAGTTCTTTAAAAATAAGTAGAAGAAAATTAATCCCAACATTATTTTAACCGGACTTTCTTTCCAACTCTTCTGTGGGTTTTTCTTCATAACATCATCTTCCTCCAGCCCCTCAAGGTGCCCAGGAGGCAGCCTCTGTGCAGGGAAATAAACACAATCTCAAATTAAGGAATTCCCATGGAGGGTACAGAAGCTCCGTGTTAGTCCATGGAATCCTCTTGCCCTGCCCGTGTCACAGAACGACAGAATTCCAGAATATCCTGAGTGGAAAGGGACCCACATGGATCATCGAGTCCAACTCCTGCCCTGCACAGACACCCCAACAATCCCATCCTGTCCCTCAGAGCATTGTCCAAACGCTCCTGGAGCTCTGGCAGCCTTGGGGCCGTGCCCACTGCCCTGGGGAGCCTGGTTGGTGCCCCAGCACCCTGTGGGGGAAGAACCTTTCCCTGAGATCCATCCCAACCCTCCAGCACAGCTCCAGCTGTTCCCTCAGGTCCTATCCCTGGTCACAGAGAGACTGTCCTTCTCAATAGCAATTCTAAACCTATTTTGAAGAAGGAAGAAGGAAATTCCAATGATAAAACTTTCTGGACATGAACAGGTGCTGAGTGTCCCGCCCTGTTTTGTCAGTTCATTTAAATCTAGATTTACAAGGAATCCAGACTCTTCACATGAAACCATTATACCCACTCAGTCAACATTTAAGTACCACATGGAGCCAAAGTTAAATCTCTGTTTGTTTTACATGTCACAAGCCAAAATAAAGCCATGCTGACGACTCTCCAATGACGTCAGCCCAGTGCCCCTCAGTACCCTCTGCTAAAAAATCAAGATAAAGGCTCTGAAGGCACAGGGCTGTGATCCAGTATCTCCCTGCACACTTATGCAATACCAGAAGAAAACTTGGGACCCAAGCCTGGAATAACTAAAGGTTCATCCCAAGCAGCTCAGCCAGGACCCCCACAACCTTCCCTGACTCAACCTTTTTTCTCTCCCACCCACTGGCCCTAATTAAGCAGCATAAACACCCCAGCAAGTCCATTCACATCCCTCCAATGGGAACTCGCAGACAATTATAGGATATAATTGGGAAGTCTAATCATTGAACTTGTACCCAGCTATTGTTACAAAGCTGAGAGGAGGGTGAGTGTTGCTTCCTCCAGGACATGGTTGGTTATTCCCCAGCTCTGTAATTAATCAAAAGGTCCTGAAATCCTCAACCTTTCAGTGAGAAACAGTCTTTGTGCTGGTCACACCTGGGGGGTTTTGACCTTTTTTGTGTTTTATTTTGTGGTTTTTGTGTTTTGTTGGCGTTTTTTAAACACAAAATTTATTTACAAAGGCAATCCCTGTCAAATCCAATTCCTGACAGAGAAAGATGTTTTAGAAAACTTTGCCAAGTGACATATTTCAGTGAGTCTGCTCACACTCTCTGAATACACTTCTTTGTATGGACCCAACAGTTCACAATCCCTTTACTGCCTTGAACAACAAATATTTCCAGTTCTTTCCTTGCAAAAATCAAAGAATACTTTACCATCATCCAGCTTAAATTTATTTTGCTCTATTTGCCTAAATTCGTGAAGGGACATCAGAATTCCATCTGATTTAGAATACTCTAATAATTAATTACAAGTTTTAATATTTAAAATACAGAACAACTGTTCTTGCCCTCATGAAGGAGGGGTGAAGAGAGGAAAACATACAGGACATATAAGCTGGCTAATTCCTTATCCTCACTTACAGCACCAAAGCACCCCGAACATCCAGCAGGATTTGCTGTGAATGAAACACCTCCTCCTCCCTGAGCAAACACCTCACACTACGTGAACCATTTCCTGCTCTCCCATTCAGGCATTAACACACATTAACTGTCGCTCAGAATTATTACTTTATTATTGTTTTTACATTCTCTGACTTCCCACGCCCATGCCTGTGCCCAGACAATGGCATTTTGGTGTCTGCCAAGTGTGCTCGGTCTCCTGTATTTTATCTAACAAGGGGTAGTGCAGGTTCCCTTGTTTAAGCAAATAAGGTGACTTGGAACTGCTCTTGGAGCGGGATAAGTAAGTGTTGTACCTGAAGCACTTGTGGCACAGCACCCTTGGCACTCACAAGGGCCAACATCACCACTGAGGATCGAACAGGGGTTTAAAAACACCTCGAGTAACATCAGTGCTGAGCCACTGCACGTGAAGCCTTAAACGCCTCTCAGCCTCCTCAAGGGCCTAGACTTAAATAACAAGTGTTTTGGAGAGAGGGCTAAGGGTGAAAGAATTAAAATAGCAACTCAGATCAAACCAGATGAAAACTTTTTCAGTTTTCACTGTATCAGCAGCAAAATACCTCATTCTCCTTTTTAACTCATAAAAAACCTCTTGCCTTGACAAGACCTCTGTACAGAAATTAAGATATCTAAACTATGTGGAGGAATTATCTGTATTTAATGTGTATTAACTGCCAGATGAGTAATTTTTCTATGATGTTATTTTTCCAAAGTTCTAAAGATAAAAAGGATCAGACAGTGTGGTTGGGAATTGTGACAGGAGAAGAAAATCTTCACTCCCAAGTAAAGGTGCAGCAGTGAAGAACCTGAAGAAACATCAGTGTGGTGAGACCACGGGAGCTGCATGTGAGAGGATTTCTCAGTGAGTTGAAACCTTTTTGTATTGAAATCCTACAGTCTTGTGTCACCCCAGGGTAGTGGAGAAAAGCTGCTTCTTCACAAGTTTTGTTTGTTGTTTTTAAAGTAGAATACTCTTAAATAGCCATTTGTATGGAGGGACTGTTTCCACCCCTTTTCCCCCAATTCTGGGCTGTATCACACCCCCAAGCACCGTAAATCTCTTTACTACTCTTAATAAGTTCAAGTGAATTAGTTTAGGGTGTCTCAGTGTTGGTGAACACCCCAACAACCCCAACCAGGGGCCCTCAATGAAGCTGTTCCTTGGCAGGGGTCAGCACAGACACCCTGGTGAGATTATCTGGTGTCAACTTCCATCTGGCTTTTGTCAGGGCTAGCAAAGAGAAAAAAGGCAGCTCTTATCAGATCTCCAAATAAAAGGAGCACTTCCACTACTACTTCATGTAGTAGCAACTGCAAAAATTTCCTTTGTGTTTGAAGCTTTAAAAATATCTTGCCCTTGGGGTTGGCTGAGTCTGTTCAGTGCTTCAAGCCCCCTTTCCCATACAAAGGTAATAAAACCAAGCTGATGGTTACAGACATTCCCAGCACATAAAAATTACAGGAAGCTGTTGCTAAGTAATATAAACACCACAAAATGTTTCCCACACACACCTCTGAACTTTGTTATTCAAACCTGCCTTGAAGACATTCAGAGTTGTAGAGTTTCTGCTGGCACTGCTCTCTCTGAAAGCCCTCGGTGCTATTTCACAGTAGTTGAAGGACATTTCAGGCTGAGCAATGTTTTCCTCAGTGCTTTGTCATGTTGCTTGTACTTCCTCACCTGTCCCCTATCTGTCACAGAATTTTCCCTGGATAAATCACAGGAAAATTAAAGAGAGATTCGGTTGTGTCCCTTTGTCTCCAGATCTGCTTTCCCAACATCACAGAAAAAAAAAATATCATGGAATATCCTGAGCTGGAAGAGATCCACAAAGATCAGAGTCCAACTCCTGCTTTGCCCCAAAAATCACAGCCCAAAATCTGGACAAACATTATTATCTTCACACAGAATCTTTCTTTAGCAGCTCCTCTACATGTCAGTTATTCCAGGCTGTCATCCCTTCCATCTGTTGTTTTATGTCCCCTTCAATGGGCCCTAATTGTTTCATATACTTTCCACAAATTTAGTATTCTACCACAACTTCCAAATTGCACTAATTGAGACACAACTTTTGTTTTTAACACACAAAGCAAGATAATAAATGAAAGAAAGAGTCTGTCGACAGACCTGGAATGGCCCAGACACTTAGTAACTCACATTTCCTGGTAATGAGAAATCCCAAGACCAAGAATAGATTCCTGCAAAGGTTTCGTTTGGGATGAACAGAACTTGAATTTCATCATATCCTCTAAAGAATGAAGTCTGTATTTCATAGAACTATATAATGAATCCTAAAATGGTTTGAATTGGAAGGGACCTTAAAGCCCACCTTGTTCCACCCCTGCCATGGGCAGGGACATCTTCCCCTATCCCAGGTTGCTCCAAGTCCTGTCCAATCTGGCCTTGGACACTTCCAGGGATGGGGCAGCCACAGTTGCTCTGGGCAACCTGTGCCAGGGCCTCACCACCCCCTGAGTAGGGAATTTCTCCCTGATATCCAGCCTAAATATTTCCTCTTTTAGTTTAAAACTATTCCTCTTTTTCCTATCACTATCTGGCCCTATAAAAATTATTTCGGACATCCATCCTTATATTCCAGGAATGTGGCCCTTCAGTATCCACCAAGGGACTGTCTGAGACTGCAGATAATTTTCCTGGTAACTTTTATTTGGCCATTCTACTTTTCCTTCCTATTACCTTACTCCACTTCCAGATGACCCAAAATGCAATAAAAGGCTGAACTTGACTTTATAATTACACTGTCAAACCCAGCAAACTGCTACAAGTTTTGTATGGACAGAGCAGCCTGAATGCAGAGGGAATTGGCAGGAAATCCTATTTCAGAGGGAATTGTTCCTTCCTCAAGTGGAGTGACAGACATATAGAAAGAAAAAAAAAAAAAGTGGAAAAATGCAAAATATGAAAATCATGTTTGGCAGATCCAGACCAAGGTCTAGGACGTGGCATTTCCAGCATTTTTGTTGTCTGCATTCTTCAGCAAAGACTCTCTCTGCAGGAACGTGCTGCACAGAACCAAAAAGTGTGGTTTTATGGCAATAAAAGTAAGAACACATGGGAAAAAAACCTGTTAAAAATGTGAGTGGAGAGGTACAAAACCCGCAGAGCAGGAACAGCATTTGGCTGCCATAACCAGCATCAGGCTAGACCCAAATTCCAACCAGACTACATATTTCTCTCCCTTCCTACCCAAAATACAACATGAGTTGGCCTTAACTGAACCGACTTGCTTTTCACACCAACACAAGTGACTTAGGGGAAAAAAAAAGAAAATAAAACCCCGAGGAAGCACATCCCGACAGATCCCAATCCATGGTGAATCCACCTACACACCCCTGCACTCAGACACAGATTCCTCAATATTGAAACTGGTTTTTTAAAGGGTGCAGCTGGCCACAAACGATTTCAGTTCCTCCCCACTGGTTTCATCCCTAACCTTCGCTCCAATGTCTGGAAGAAGATCCTTTACTTTGTTGTCTCCAACATGTTATCACCAAGTGAAAAAAATTTCCGGGCTGGAATTGTAGCTGCAAGGATGATTCAGAGCCCTGGATGTGTGCCTTGGAGATAATTCTATGCTGTAACTGAAAGTTAGTCTTGGAGTTAACCGGGATCTTTGTGCTGATTAAATAAATACCAAAGAGGCAGGATGGTGAGAGCGAGAAGGGCAAGGTCAGGGAATGGTGTGGAACAGATGGGGGATAGCTGGGAACACACTTCAACCTCAACCATTGCCATCTCCCTTCCCACATACAAGGCATTTCAAGGAATTACAGAATTGTTAACGTCGGAAAAGACCTTTAAGATCATCAACACAGCAACTCCACTAACCCATGTCCCTAAGTGCCACATCCACACATTTTTTGAACACTTCCAAGGATGGTGGCTCCACCGCTGCCCTGGGCAGCCTGGTCCAATGCTTTCCAGCCCTTTCCATGAAAAAATTTTCCCTAAATATCCAACCTAAATCTCCCCTCTGGCAACCTGAGGCCGTTTCCTCTCATCCTGTCACTTGTTACCTGGGAAAAGACCAACGCCCACCTGGCTGCATCCTCCTGGCAGGGAGTTAATTTTCTGTGACATCCTTCAGCCTTCCCACATGTGCTCTCCCAAACTTCTTGCCCACCTAATTTTCTCCAGCAACTCTCCAAGCTTTGCAAGCTGGAAAAGCTGGTCAGTTTGGGACTTGCCTCTGTCAATTGATACACACTCTGTAACATCAAAACCATCAATATTTACATATCCTTTGGGATTTTTCACAGTCCCAGGGCAGCAGTGCTCTCCATCTCCAGCAGTGCTATGAGTTTAGACAGCAACAACTTCCCATCCCGAGATGCAAACCAAAAAATAGGAAGCAGGAGATTCTACACCAAAACAAACCAGAGGTACAAATAACCTATGTTAAAACACACAAACCCAAACTTCCCTATGAAAATTATACTGAAATTGCTACATTTAGAAGAAGAAGAGAAAAAATAAAAGAGAACGCACTTAAAACCAGAGAGCCAGGAGAATTCAGACCTGCTTTAGCTGTTGAAGATTCCCAGATAAGCTGAAAAAACGCAGAGGGAAAGATTTCATGACATTAATTCCCTGAGTACTGGGAGTTGCTGTGAGGCTCTTCTGGCTAAGGAAAGCCAAAATACAATTCACACAAGCTCTTAACGATCTTGACACAACAATTACACATGCTAAGGATACATTATGGGCTGGCACCAGAACAGAGGATGCAGCGATTCCACCAGCAGGTTCACTAAATAAATGTCACTTAATCTCCACCACCTTTCCCGTCGCATGTGCTCAAGAGTCTAAATGCTCCTCACAAATAGTCTAAAAAGTCCAAAAGACCACTCAGGCTGTCAAAATAACTTCAGAAATACACGGGAAGGTGTCACAAGGCACAGGACAATTCACACCCCAGGGTGCTGAAAACACCAGGTACCAAAAAATTAAAGTACAAAAAATTAAAGTTCAAAACAAAGATAAACCCAGCTTGTTAAGTGGTTTGGGAAATGCAGCCTAGTCACTGCCCAAATATGCAGGAGCACTGCTTCTCCACAGCTTCTGCAAGGAAAACCAGATGGGAGCATCTGTATACAGTGACTTTTGGAACCATTTTCCAATTTAAATCTCAATTTCTAAGTCAAACAGACGTAGTAACTGAGTTCAGTTACTGTGGTGCTGAATTGGTGTCCTCCAACAAACTCAGTGAACGTGTACCAGAGGCTCAGGAGCTGAGATTCCTGTCCCAGTGGTAAAATATTACATTCCTACAGGTTTCATGGATATAGGCAGTTGTATAAAGGAGAGAAACCATACATTCCAGTCTGCTGTAGCACAGAAAAATTCACAGGAATTAGGGACACCATGGCCTGGCCACTGAAAAGCATCACTCAGACCTTTAATCTTATGAAACAGCAGAAAACAGAACACATGAAATGCATAAGAAACCAGGTTTCAGTGCTGATATAAGTGTATACCCCAAAGTTTATAAATAGAATGCTTTTTTTATTTTAAAAAAGGAACACACGTACATACTTGCATCTTCTTGCTCATACCCTGTTATTCTGGCCACAAAAAATGACCACTTTCTTTAAAAGGAAGCTGGACAATTTTGGGGTGAAGAGTAGCAGAGGGGAAACCACATTAATTGCATCAGTTTATGCACACTGGTAGGAATTCCTTCTCAAATTTGGCACTTAGCACTCAGAGTTGCCCTTTAAAGCTTGGCAAGAAATTCTCCCCAGCCCACAAGTTTCCTAATTTCGTCTCAGGACACACTGGTTCATTTGGATGCTCGACCTCCAGAAAGGCAGACAACCCTAAATGTGTCAGTCTCACCTCAGTTCACTTTGCTCCCCGTCAAGTCAGATTTGACATAAATCAAAGTAAATATATAATTAAAGCTAAACTTAAGGTCAGGTCCAAGTTCGGAAAAAACAAATCTGCATGAAATTAAAAGCAACTCTAGTAGAGTTCGAGAACTGGAATTCAGGAGTGTTCAGAGCTTTCTGAACACACCTTCTCACCTGAACCACAACCCTGGGCTCAAACCCCATTATTTCACCCTCCAACCCATCCAGGTCCTCTCTCCTCCTTCCCTTTTCCTCTTCAGGTCTGACTTGGCTTCCTGCTTCTTACTCTATGCAAACACTGCTCACTCATCCAGGTATTTTAAATGGTCTTATGGCAGGAAGGTTTCAGGAAAAATGTTATTGCACCTTTCCAGAGTCACGTTTATTCCACAAAGACTTTTCTCTGCTGTCCTGTTCCCATTTGCTGCAGCCTTTCAGTCAGTCTGGACTTTTAAATCCCTACACAAGCACCAACAGAGATATTCAGAGCACCAACTATTATGCAAGACATCAGTTCCACTCACAGTCCACTAAAATGGGGAGCTCCAGGCAGTTCCTGACTCTCCAGAGAAACCAAACACACATTTTTGGATTCCTCATATATGCAGCTGAAAGAACTGCTCAAACAGCCCCATCACAAAGGTTCTCTCTTCACCTTCTAACACCAATTTTTAGCCTGGCTTTTATGAACCTGTGCTTAAAGACAGCAATCAACAGGTACCTGTTAGTTCTCCAACAGATCATAGAATGGTTTGGGTTGGAACAGACCTTAAAGATCATCCAGTTCCCACCTTCCACTAGCCCAGGTTATTCCAAGTCCCATCCAACCTGGCCTTGGACACTTTCAGGCATGGAGCATTCAAGACCCCTCTGGGCAACCTGTGCCAGTGCTTCACAGGACTGGAAGGTTAAAAACTGACAGCAGACCCACAGCTGAGCTCCACCACCGTGCACTCACCCCTCTGGCAGCGATCGTGTGTCCAGCAGCGCTCGATGAAAATGCCGTTTATCACAGTGGGGGGACAGTTGCTCTTCCCTTTCACGGTCCCAGGACACACATCTCCACACTCCTCCTTGTCATCCTTGTTGGCCACAATGTAGTTGTCCTCTACAGAATCCAGAATCCTTGACCAGTCAATGGTGGACAGGTAACACAACTCATTGTTCTTCTCAATCCTCACGGCACCCCGGGTGATGTTCATGAGGTTGTAGAGCCCGATCTCCTTCAGGTGAACCATCTCAAAAATCACCAGGGCATAGTTAAAGAACAGGTGAGTCCCCCTGATCACAGTGAGGTTGGGGAAAAGGCCCTTTAAACTCTCCAGGCCGTACACACGGAAAAGCAGCAAGTAGTCTGTGATCATGGTCAGCTTAGGAAAGCTGAGCTCACGGAAATCCTCTGGCTTGGTTTTAAACATCAGCAATATCTGCAAGTGGCCCTCGATCACAGTGCAGTTCTCCAGCATGTTCAGCCGGGTCAGGTTGTTGCGGATGTCCATGCTCCTGCAAACTGGGAGGCAAAGGAAAACGTTATTTATTTATTTAACAGAAGCTTAATTGTTTTGAGTTTCCTAAATACACAGTTTTGTCCGACTGCACGATAACCAGGACACGTGGCCCTCTCAGCAAAGCAGGCCTCAAGTGTTAAGAAATACACTGTGGGGAACATTCCCTGGTATTATGGTTACAAAATAAGACTGAAAGAGTATTTCATCATTTTTTTTGCCATTTTGAGTGTCTGTTGCCTCTGTCACGACTCAGTGGTAACACCAGTCCTGAGACATCCCTCACGAAAGGAAGAGACATCCAAGCAACTGAGGCTGTTTTCTCTAGACAATTGCCAGCGACACACCTACCTCGTCTCAGATTGTGCAATTAATGCCAGTGGATTAGAGGGAGTAATTTAGAATAGTTGCAGGGAGGGGAAGACATGAAAAGAATAATGGCCAGAGATGGTAGTGCTTGGGAAGAGAGCAGAAAAACCTGGAAATACACACAGGCAGGAGCACAGCTCACGCTTCTGCCCAGACTTTGCTGACAGGAGTCATTTACTACATTAGTAAGTTTTGCCCTGAGCATTCTTTTCAGATGAGGTGTTGGGGCTTTTTTGCTATTATTTTCTCAAGGGTGCAAATCTCTCTGTCTTGACTACCTGGGCAGTTTATTTAGCAGAACCAGTAACCTAAAGAACTGGCAAAGTGAACAACTACATGAAGCATAAATTAGAAGGTAAACAGAACAGTAGGAATCCAGGCACCAGCAGAAGGAAAAAAAGTTTGAATAGGAAAATATTTTTGTTAACTCTAAGCACAGGTAAGAAATCAAGAAGGAAATTCAGAGCCCCACACCAGCACAGCATAACAGAACTCACAGTGACAACCCTTTTGAAATTAAACGTCACAGAAACATCAGCCAGACCTTAATATTCAAATCCAGGTGGATTCTTCGTGAATATTTCTTTTTTGAACACTGCACCCACTTAAAGGATTCTCCCTTTTGTCTAAAGCTTAGAGAGCATCTTCCCTCCCCGCTTAAGAACAAAAAGCACAGGATCTTCCGCCTTTTTGTCACTGCATTTAAAGCTCATCAACTCTAAAATCACTACACCACAGCTTCAAGAGATTACCCAGCAACAACCAGGCCTTACAAAACTAATGCAGACACAAATATTTCATTGTTAGGATTGCCTGACTCCTCCTGGTTTCACACAGCCCACTGCTGTAGGGGTTAAAACCAAATTCTATGCAAATGTCTTAATGATTATTCAAAAATTTGCTCCACCGTAATAAAAAAAAACATATTAAATTTGGCAACACTAATATGGGACTTGAAGCAATGCTCTGGCCCAATGGGACTTTTTGGCACTGTATCCAAGTCGTTTCATAAATTGCTTTCTGGAAGAAAAAGTGCCTCAAAGATTAGGGATGTACTTGAAAAAGCAGGAAAGGAAGCCCGATGAGCAGCAAGCAGCAACCTCTCTGTCCCAGACTGGAAGTAACTCCAAAGCTGTCCTGCTGCACATCCCACCCTGGGGCTAAAAGAACTGGGAGAGCAACAGATTCAGCTGAAATACTCTGAATATTTATTGCAAATAAACTGGCATTTCCAAGGAAGCAAGTGCATGACAGCACGGGGCAGTGGTTTCTTCATGAAAGAAGTAACAGAAGGACAAATAAAACTCACTGTACAAGTCACCACAACAGTAAAACTCAGATAAATTCAAAATCCAACATCTTGGTTCTTATTTATTGGTGGTTCTCATTATTGTTGAGCACACAGGCAGTGCTGAGGTGGTACCCAGGGCCAGCTGCTGTCTCACAGGATAAAGTCCTGCCTGTTGGAATGTGACCTTAAGGAAGAGGAAAGGGAAAAAAATACAGCTCAGCTCTCCAGACTAGGAATTACTTTGTAGAGTAAGAGCTGCAGGCTATTGCTGTGGCTCAAGGCCATGAGATGCAGATACACACTGAGCATAATTGCCTCAGTCTTTCATCCTTTTGCCTAGAATTAGGTAAGTCACCAGGAACTGGACACAAGCTGGCCCCAGACAAGCCCTTTGCCCACAGCCATCCCTGCTCAGCTCCATGGAAAGAGAACCCTGAGTTTGGGTGGAAAGATCTCCAGTTTGGTACAGTCAGGACCAGGCCCTCCTGGTGCTGTGGCTGCATTTCAGGCTGTAGAGATCTTCCTATCGTCCAGGAGCAGAGCTAAGGAACTTGGTCTGAAGGAGCTATTCTAGGTGGGAACTGTTGCATCACCTCAGCACCTCAGGGTGGGTGCCCAGCACTGAGGGAATTCCTGATCCTCTTTGGCAGAGGAACAGATACACACCCAGCCAGGCTTCACAGAGAGGATTATCATGGAATCACACAATGGTTTGGGTTGGAAGGAACCTTAAAGCCCATCCAGTCCCACCCCCTGCCATGGGCAGGGACACTTTCCACCAGACCAGGTTGCTTCAAGCCCTGTCCAACCTGGCCTTGGACACTTCCAGGGATCCAGGGGCAGCCACAGCTTCTCTGGGCAACCTGTGCCAGGGCCTCACCTCCCTCACAGGGAAGAATTCCTTCCCAATATCCCATCTAACTCTGTCCTCTGGCAGTGAGAAGCCATTCCCCTTGTCCTGTCCCTCCATCCCTTTTCCAAAGGTCTGCTCCCATCAAACCCCAGCCTGGTCTCTGCAGCCCTGGAGATCACAGCTCTCACCACCTTCCTAAACACTCAAAAGCAGTTAAATTACACTGTCCGTGAACCTGATTCAAATAATTCCGGGCTTCTAGAGATCACCACTAACATAAGCCATGCTGCTCCTGGTCCAAACAACCTGAAAGCTGCTCAAAGATCTGCTAACCTCCTCAAAAAATCCAACAACTTAAACATTCACACAGGACACAAACCTCCCTTGCTTCCAGCTCTCCCCATTCTGACACGGATTCCCCACTGGAGGTGGCCAAAGGCTAAGAACACCCAATATTTTGAGATGTGTGACAGAACAAAGGTTTGCTGAAGCTGAATCTAAAAAGAGACAGGTGGAGCTTTTGAAAAGTTAAAGAATCATATAAATCTACCAGAGCTGGGAGTACAACATCCACAGTCCATCAGCTGTTTGCATTTTACAACTGTTTTTGTATTTTTCACCCATTTTAAGCCCAAGACAGAATGCATTATTGGTCATGAGTGCTGCCAGCAGACTTGACAGGGGGTTCCACACATTCTAGCAAACCAGGATGTCCTCTGAGTTATCCAAACTCTGCTGCTTCCAAAGCTGAGCAGCAGCAATGGAATAATGGTCACATCCTCTGCTCCAGCACTGGGGGTTCTGCACCAGCCCTTTAGTGGAAGGATGTCAAACACTGCTGGGAGCCTGGTATGGAAACTCAGGAGGCTTTCAGAGTACATTAGAGGTTTGTTTCTGAAATAAACAACTGAATAAAAGACTAATATAGTTGTAAATCTACACAGATTAAATTTTTTTTACCATTTTTTTTCCACATTGAGATAAAAATCACAGTTAACTATTTTTCATGTTCTACTTCAGTTTAGTTTTTAAGTGGCAAGTACCACTAGAGTATCTGAGCTCCTTTTCTTTACCCCCTCAAGTAGAATAATAAGGAATTAGAACATCTGAGACAAAATATGTTTTTTGGTTGGAGGTTTCTCCATCCTTTCAGGTCTCTGAATTTGCAGCAGTTTGTATCTCCTGTTCATGCAGTAGCTGTTTAAGTCATCCCATAAATTTATTGTTACCAAGACAACAAGAAGCAGTTCAAAGCAAAGTAATAAGCATTTTTCCACAGCTTCCCTCAATAGTAGTTCTTTTGCAGGGACAGGGGAATTACTCAACCATTCATGATGAAGGCAAGGCAAGTCTGATCCCAGAAGATGGAGAGCAAAGTTGAACCATCAATTGTAGCACAGACAACCTGGTTTCAAAAAACACATAAATCTGTTTTCAGGGAACTAAAAATCACAAATTGATTCTCCAGTAGTAGGGCCCAAAGCTACTCCTATGCAAACTACTGGCAAAACCTCTACTACACATAAATTCCTGAATTTCAGCAGAACCAGAGCACAGCTGCCAGAGGAAGCACATCCTCCATCCCTGCTACCAAGCTACTCACAGGAACTTCAAAAACTGAATAAATCATTGTAGACATGTTCCATCAGCCTCTCCCCCCCAACACCAAGTTGAACACATCAAACAAACAAACAAATCCCAAGATGCTGAAACCTCTTGGACAAACTGGTTTGGTAACAACCTTCAAATCCTGAATAAAGAAACCAGATCTGATGTCAGAGGTTAAGTTTTCAAGATAGAGTCTAACCAGGGGAATAGGTGGAACTTAAACCTTGTTTATAGTAAATCATGTGGATACCAAACCTTAATGATTCACTGCTTCAGAGCTCTGGCCTTTAACAATAAAGACCAGTGTAATCTGGCACAGAAGGCTCACAAACCATTTGAGGTAACTATCAGTTAATTCTGCTTTTTTATAGTGTTTGCTGCCTACCGAATAAACAAATCACACTCGCTTTGGTCGAGCCAAAAGCTTTGCAATTCTACATAAGGTAGTGGTATTAGGAAACTGGCAAAAGGACTTTAGGGTTTTTCTTGGGATAACTGCTGAGACAGGAAAACATCCTGTTAAGTGACATGACAGTGGTAAGAACTGTAAGACAGTTCTACCTACTGCAGCAATAGTTTCATAAACATACAAACCATCTAATTATGAAATGTGAATTTTTAAGCTTCAGTTTTGCACCTCAGACATTTAGATCTGAGCAATGAGCTGGATATGGACGTCAAAGTGAGCCCCTCAGGGAACATCTCAGATGCCTGTTACCTCCCACAATTCACATTGGCACCACTGAGTTGAGGGAAAACCTCTCACGGAGGTCACCCAAAGCACAGATAAGCTCCCAGCCTGGCCTACAAAGCCTGGTTTGGGCTATCTTTATGCTCTCCTCATTCAATTCAAAACACAAGAGAAAACAGGACTCATCCTGCCCTGTTTTCCAGGCAAAGATAATCAGCAGTGAGGCGACAACATCCCAGGACCACGGAGATCACTCAGGGTAACAGCTCAAGTCAGTGTCGATGGCAACAGACCTAAAGATCCTCCTGCTTCAAAGGCAGCAGGAACAGGTTCTACACATTGCCAATATCAACATTATTTACATTCCACAAGATAGTCACCCCAAAACTGACCTCCAGAAAGCTCTGGGGTTTTACACTGCTCAGAGACAGTAAGTGCTGCCTCTCTCCAGAACAGTGAGAGGACACACTGGGACAGCACACGGACACGGCTGGTGCTGGGTTTGGTACAGCCTTGCCCTCCTGCACTCACTCTTACTATTTTACACTCCTGGGAGCACAATTTCATTCTAGACTGAGTCTCTCAACACCAAAAATTGACACAGGGTTGAGGTGGGACAAGGGGGCAGTTTCTTAATGAGTTTCCAAGCCTTCTGTGTGAGCCAGATATAATTAAGAAGCAACCTACTTTTAAGGGTAGTACTACCGCAATACCCAGTGAAATTTGTCCCACATGATGATTTAGACGGAGAGATCTCAGTTAGATTCCCAATTCCCACATCAGCAGCAGATAATGCATGTGCAGCACCCAAATTTAGGGCCCGAGTTTAGAAGGGGAGGAAGTGTACTCCAAACTCTAGAGAGTGCATTGATTAGTTTTCCACTAACCACAAAAGGAGACCAGAGCAAGTTGTTCCATTAGTAGATGCCTAAAACTAGGTGAGGTAAATCCCACCCCAAATACCACAGCTAATGAACTGATAGGCATGAGTCATGTGTGAGATTTATTTCAAGAAGCTGCATTATGTTTACACAGTGATAAAAAAATACACAAACCTGCTTTTCTTCCCAAAACAAGACGTATGGATCTTCATTTCATGCACAGGTTGGGTCTCCTTTCCTTAACCCTTGTTTCTGCTTGTGTCAGTAACTTCTGAACTCACCAACTACCTTCAGTCTCACTTAAGAGAGGAAGAGAGCTCTCACACAGAGTATTCCTAAAACACTTAGGGGATGGATTGAGGAGGGAAAACTCAGTGTCTGCATCCAAAGGATGTAAGTGTGAATGTAAACCACCCCCTCCATTTGCCTTCTGAACCACTTACACATTCTACATGCTGCTTTCCCCCAAACTGCTGCTGTCTAAAGGGGGAAGGGAAGGGAAAGACACAGGGCACAAGGAAAACTATGGATAGGGGGAATACTGTCACTAGAAAACAGCATTATCTCGGGGCCTGTCTGTGTGAGCACAGGGCTCCAACAAAGCTGCTCTCATCAGCCCGGTTGCTCAGGGAACAATTTGTTTGCTTATGCAACTCCTGTAGGTGCATTTCCCCTCTGAGCCAGGCTGGTGCCCTCTCGGTCCGGGTTGTTTTCCATCCCCACCGGAGAGCTCCATGACCTAATCATTCCCAGAAAACTGAGTCAAGCACCACAGCAGCTGAAAACCTTGTGAATTAGAGACTTGATGGTCCGAATTGTCTGCAAAATACTTTACAAAGTATTTGCACTGTATGAATAACATGAAAATATTCCAGCCCAGACTTTGCTTTAGTATCTTGTGCCCCTGTTTCTCCATCCATGAACTCAAGAACATGTAGTAATCCCACCTAGTAGTAATACAGCAAAGATTATGGAGTTAAGATCATAAACACATTTGCATCCCAAAAAGCAAATATGATTTAAATAAAGAACTAAATAACATGCTTCACTGTAGCAGTAATAATAACATTTTCAAATTAGGAACTGCTGGACTCAAGCTATATATGTATTTATTTATTATTAGTGCTATATGTTAACTGCCTTCACCCCTCTGATGGTAAGGGGCAGGTTTGCCCACACCAGTGGGACTGACCCTCCCAAGGTAACACTGAGCCACCAGCCTCCTTTAAGGCTTTGACCATAAAAACATATATGAGGAAGAAACTGGGGTATTTTTGAAATATGGAATTTGTCCTACTGCTGGAAAAAGAGGCTGTTTTATGGATAAATCCTGCTTTATTCCCTGAATACCATTCACACCCCAAAAATGTCACTGGATTGTCTATACTTGAACTGATTCTCTTGCTACCGCCTTTTCCAATGGGAATGTTAACAAGCAGATTGTCTATGGGAGAGATGATCCACAGATCCAGTCAGCTGTCTTTAAATAAATATTTCCCTTTTGTTAAAAAATCTGAAAAAATCACCCCAAATTAAAGAACCTGTAATTAAAGGGATTTCCTAAGCAAGTTTATTTAACGTAACCCACCAAAACAGCTCATAATTCTTAACCTCGAGCCAGACGTGGGTTTAACAAGCTTGTGACCTCCACCCCAACATCTTTACACCCCGTTTTTTTCTTTCTTTACAAGCCCCTGCGTAAACACAGACCATCCCCTCGGAGCATTCCCCCCTTTATACCTGGGGATTTGGCACCACTACCCAAAAGTGGTTAAAGACAAAATCTCCCCGTCTGGCCACGCTAAACCCTCCTGAAACCGGAGCCGGTTCTGAGGCGGCCGAGGAGCGGCGGGGGCAGAGGGCTGGAGAGGGGACCAGGAACGGGACCGGGGAAGGGGATTGGGGACAGACCCGAGAAGGGACCGGGGAGGGGGACCAGGGAGGAGGGAACCGGGGAGGGGGCCCGGGGAAAGCGATTGGGGTGGGGGACCAGGGAGCGGGGACCACGGAGGGGAGACCAGGGGAAGGGTTCGGGGAGAGGACCAGAGAGGGGAGCCAGGGAAGGGGGCTGGGGTGGGGGATCAAGGAGGGGGGACCCGAGGAGGGAACCGGGGAAGAGGCTCAGAGGAAGAGAACCAGGGCCAAGGAATCAGGGGAAGGAGCCCGGGGAATGAACCTGAGGAGGGGGCCGTGCCCTCCCCCGCGCCTGCCTCGGGCGCGGCCCCCGGTGACCCCCCGGCCCCATAGCGGGGGCCCGCGGGCCGGGACGCGCCGTCCGCTCGTCGCCGCAGCCCTTCCCGGTGCCGTGCTCCCTTCGATCCCAGCAGCCGCCAGGCCCTCCCGAACCGGGGGGTGAAGGTGACCCGGGAGCGCTCCGGGGCCGGGGCCGCGGCCGCGCTGCCCGCGGGCCCCACGCAGGTACAAAGGGCACGGCGGGGCCCGCTCTGCCGCCGGCGCCCCCTCCTCTTCCCTTCCCTTCCCTTCTCCCAGCCCCGACTCACTCTCTCCGCGGCCTCGGCCGCACCAGGCTCCCAGCACCACGGCCACGGCCAGCGCCGCCGCCGCCGCCGCTCTCGCTCCCATCCCCGCGCCGCCGCCGCCGCCGCCGCCCGGCGCGAATCAGAGCCCGCGGGGCGGGCGCGGGGGCCGGGCCCGGCCGAGCATCGCCGGTGGGAGCCTCGCGGAGCCCCCCCTTTATAGCGGCCGGCCCCTCCCTGCCCGTGCTGTCGGCCCCGGCCCGGCGGCCCCTTTCAGCGCAGGCCGGGCTGGCGGCGGCGCCCCGGCCAGTAAACAAGGGGCTGCCCCCGTCAGCTGGGAGCGGAGCGGGGCGGCGGCAAGAGGCGGCGCGGAGCCGGCGGGGACGGGACGGGACGGCCGGGGGAGGAGCGGCAGCAGCAGCAGCACCATCAATCCATCATCCATCCCTCCCTTCGTCCCTCCATCATCTATCCATCCCTCCCTCAATCCATCCACCTGCAATCCCCGGCCGTCTGTGAGACCCGCTGATGGGGAGCCGCTGTAGCCCCGGTAGCGTTTGAGAGAGTAAAACGGGGCGGTTTAGCAGCAGCATCGTGTCCTGGGTTCGAATGGAAAGAGAGGAGGTTGGGGTTGGATGTTTGGGAAAAATTGTTTCCTGGGAGGGTGGTGAGGTCCTGGCACAGGTTTTACCCGAGCAGCTGTGGCTGCCCCGTCCCTGGAAGTGTCCAAGGCCAGGCTGGACGGGATAGTGGAAGGTGTCCTTGCCCATGGCAGGGGGTGGAATGAGATGAGCTTTAAGGTCCCTTCCACCCTAAACCATTCTATGATTGTATGATCCTATCTTGCTGCCCCTGGCTGTGCCCGTGTCCCTCCTCCTCCTCCCATAAGGCATTTGGAGAGGATGAATTGCCCCCAGACCTCCCTGGACAGAGCTTGGGGTGAGGGCACTGCCCATTCACCAGCACAGAGCCCAAAGACCACTGCAGATTTCTGGTTCTTTTTCCTCTGGGATTCACCATTTGGTGCCTTTTTTAATCATCTCTGCGATGCGCTCACGCTAAGCCATGACAGTACGTTTCCTGGCAACTTCCAGTAATTTTATCTGGCTCTTGCTTTCAGCCATTTCTGCAAGACAAATGAGTTATAAACTGTTGGAATAAAGGTTTTTTAAAATTCAAATATGCTTGGTAAATAGACATGTTTCTTTAAAATCTTTCCCTCCCCATCTTCAGCTTACAGCAGATCTCACTTTGCTCACTCAATGGCCTTGGGCAGGCCAGCAGTGACCAGCAGGTCACTGTGCCTCAGCTCCTGTGTCTGGACATTGAATTGCACTATGGGTTTACACCCTTTAAATAATTGGTGTTACTTCTCCACATAAAGAATCATTGCAGTCGTCACAGGGCTGTGACAGAGCGGAAGGAGGTCATTGAAATCAGGGCAAGGCTAAGGGCCTGCTCTGACCAGCATAAGCAAGATTAGCTAGGGTAGTACCTGTGTGACAATAACTCCATCTTGCCATTCGCAGACTATTTAAATCCTGAGATGAAAGGCTCTGCCTAAGTGGGGATGCTTTCTCTGTGATCAGCACAGCAGATGCGTGTCTGCACAGCACACGAGCTGTTGATTCAGCCCTTTTGTGTGTCAGAACCGCCATCATGGGAAGGCATTTCCCCCATTTCTGTCCATTTTTCCAAATCCACACTGCTGCCTTGAGCTCACAAGTGCAGAGGGACTGGGAACATCACTCATCCTGGAATACTTCAGGAAGTAAGGGCAGTTAAGGAATGGAAATAAACAACAAAAGTATGCCTTCTCTGCTTGCAAATTAACCTGCTTTATGACTGTAGGCTTTGCATAAAACAGACAGAGCCAAACATCACCTAGACAGCTCGGGCTGTGTGGAATTTATACTCTGACTCTAATAGCAATCTCTTCCTGCTTACTCACTTATGTTCTTATTGCCTTTGATGTAATAATGATATCAGCTTACACATTGGCACAGGAGGATTAACGGCTACAGATTTATTATCTTTTCTTAAAATACTATTTTTAGTTTCTAATTACTGATTAAGAACATCGGGTTGCAATCTTTCCAGCATCTTTCCCATACACTCACTGCTACATATTCATCACGCTACAGCACACTTGGTTTGCAATCAGATAAACCAACAGGAGCAATGTGGGTGCAGAGAAACTAAGCCAACACCTGCTTACTCTTTTTTTTTTTTTCCTAATAGCTGCAATGCAGGCTCTTCTCTCATTTCTGATTCAAGAAACTACTAAAAATCAGTAGTTTGGTATATTAAATATTGACAACAGTCACATTTCTTTCTCTCCTCAGTGGTTAAGTGTCTGCTATGAACTGTGATACTTACAACCCATGGGGGTTCAGTTCTACATCCTCCTAATAAAATAAATACAGAGAGACTTGCAATAGAGTGTATCCACCTACCTGAACTGACAGAGACTTATTTATTTTGGTTTGTTTCATTCCTTATTTACATCACAGAATGGTTTGGGTGGGAAGGAACCTTAAAGCCCATCCAGTCCCACCCCCTGCCATAGGCAGAGACACCTTCTACCTTCCAATCCAGGTTGCTCCAAGACTCATCCAACCTGGCCTTGGACACTTCCAGGGACAGGGCAGCCACAGCTTTTCTGGGTAACCTGTGCCAGGGACTCATCACCCTTGCAGGGAAGAGTTTCTTCCCAATATCCCATCTAACCCTGCCCTCTGTCAGTGGGAAGCCATTCCCCCTTGTCCAAAGCCCTACTGCTCTGCCCTAAAGATGCTTCCACATCAAACCAACCCAAGGGTACCAACTTCCTAACAGATCCCAGCCCCTCCAGATCAATGCTACCAGGAACTGAAGTCCTTGGAAGCCCACCCCTGGCAGCCACATCCCTGGAGCAGGAACCCCCTTTGCAGGAATGAAAAGGGAAAGTGACTTTGTAAACCAGCTTGATGTTCCAGCAGTGACATCCTTACACTGACACAAGTGGACATGGAGAGAACATGGCTCAGCTTCCCTATCACCAGCATTTGCTGAAAGCTTCACACCTTGAAAACTGAACATATCTTTCTCTCTGTACACTGTAACCAAGCACACGTGGGTGGTTTTAGTCATACAAAATAAAGTTCCTTGCTAATTAATCAGTCAAGGAATAGTTAAGGAACACAAACTTTGTGCCCAAAAGGAGCTTTAGAGCAGTTGACTCACCAAGAAGTTACGTTGGTACCAGTTCTGTTTAAAGAACAAAACAGCTGAAAACCAGTTCAAGAGCCAAAGCCACACAGCAGGAGGCTGAGCTGAGGGCCAGAATTCTCCCTTTCTGCTTCACCCACTCAACAGTGGCCTTCTCTTAACAACAGGTTGCAACTGCCTGGGTGAAGAGTCACCCCATGACTCGAGTTGCTCTGTTTTTATTGATTTCCAGACATACTTTCCTACTCACAAGTTTCTCACTGTGCAGAACTCATGTTATCCAGCCTCCTGTCCTTTGAAGATGCAGCAGAGTTGCTGTTGAAGCCAACAGCCAAGTCTCTACATCGCTGGCAGGATGTTGCTGCAAAGGTTACAGAATTGACTTCTTGGTGACTAAACCTAAAGCTGAGAGTACAAAAGAGCTGACCTTGGAAAATTATCTCATCCTGTTTAGAGTCACACAGAACCATTTGCCAAATCTCTCAATATAAAATATTTCACATCATGGATTGACAGTTCCTTTCTTACCCTTCCTTCCGTCCACACCAAATCCGATAAGTGACTTTTCTTTCCTCGATGGGAGAAGGCTCAGAGGATGGAGATCCGGTCACTTTACATGCTAAGGACACAAGTCCCAGCTTTTTTACTATTGAAACAGGAAACACTGTCAGATCCTTCTGGAGAATTCTATTGTTACATGAGCAAATAAAACTTTTGGCCAAGGTGAAAATGGCAGAGGGCATCTCTCTGCTACATGCAGGTCAAAGACCTTGGAGATGGAGGATGCAAAGGAAATCACAGCTCTCCATGGCCAACGGCAGCACTGCCTTGTTTTATCTATTTTTTGTCTGGTTTCTGGGTTTGTTCAGTTTGATTTTTGGATGCCACAGAGGCAGATGCAATATTAGATTTACATTTCATTCCTTGTCAGAACATTTTGATCAAATTCAACATCAAATTTTTCAACTCGAAAGAACTACGTGAGCTGGGCCCAGATGTGAGACAGTCAGACAGACTGTCCTTATCCTCCATCCTTCCCTACAGCTTCTGCCCTACCCTGAGCCAGCCCCACGTGTGGTTTGCACAACCTGCTGCCAGGCACCCTGTTCTTTATCAGCCACCACGTTCGAGGCAGCGGCTGCAGCCGTGTCACCCACTCACAGCGCAGGCACACTAGGCTCCAGGACACCCACTGGCTACACCAGTTCTATCCACAGCTCACCCCCTCCTTCTTTGGTTCTGTATTTCCTTACACATTTTTGTTGATCTAGAGTCTAATTTGGAGGGATTGATGGCCCCACTGGCAGCGGGGATTCACAAACCCTTGGTGCTCCTCACTGCTTTAGCTCACAAGCTGCATTTTGGACAACGAGAACTCCCAGTTCCCGTTTGATAACCGGTTTGTTCTGTCGCTGGGAGACACGCCCTCTCTCTGTAAATGTTACAAATCAGGCATATCTGATCCATTATTCACTAACTGCTGCTGCTTCCCACTTCCAGCTCCTATTAGAGGGAGAGCTCATGCCAGAAATGTCACAGTGGCATCATGTGACAGGTGGTATTGATTTAGGTCCAGCAGGGTTTAATGTCACTCCTGTTCAGTGGGACACAGGGCGAGAGCACACGGAGCCTCAGCAAGGGGGCAGGTCAGGGCAGGAGCTCCCAGCCAGCCCCTGCACAGGCTACAGGACTCAGGAATGGGCTCAGGCAGGACTCTGCTGCACACCAGGACATTTGAGGATCTGCTCCCAGCTGCTACAGCATTGTGGTTACATTTTTCTTCCCAATTCACAGAATCCCAGAATGGTTTGGGTTGAAAGGCACCTTAAAGCTCATCTCATTCTACCCCACTGCCATGGGTCAGGACACCTTCCATCAGACTAGGTTGCTCCAAGCCCCATCCAACCTGGCCTTGGACACTTCCAGGGATGGGGCAGCCACAGCTGCTCTGGGCAACCTGTGCCAGGGCCTCCCCACCCTCACAGGGAAGGATTTCTTCCATAAAAGAAACTAGATTGCAACTATTAATCGCAAGACTCAATTCTGAGCTTTAATGGCACGTTTAGAGCAGACAATGAGAAGGGAGTGTCACAGTGAACAGTCAGGAGCAGAAACCTGCTCTTGCCCACTCCCTTGTTTTCACTCTTTACAAGATGCTCCCTTGTGGCACAATAGCTGCCGGTTTGGGAAAGCTGCCCACAGCCTCTCAAGTCTGGTGCACAGAAACTGCAAAGTAAACCCCAGGGAACACGTGCCCAAATCAAGCTGGGACTGCCCAGCCACAGGAGCCTTCATACCCAGCCTTCTGCTCCTGCCATTCCAGCCTATCACCTGTACACAATCCATCCAATCTGGCTGGGACTGAGGATACTGCTTAAACACTGAGCATTGTAACACACAGTCTCTGCCACGAAGGATGTTTGCCAGAAAAGCTTAGACTGACCCAGAGTTACTGCTGCTGCCAGACTCTGAATCAGTGCATTCACCGGCCTGATGTGACCCAAACCTCCAAAAGATTTTTAATTTCATTTTCCTTGCTGTCTCAAAGTAGGTAGTCTGCCAAGAAGCCAAGCAGGGCCCAGCCCTGTGTCTGATAAACATCTCTCCATCTGGATTTCCCAAGCTTTTGGGAAAGTTAGGCAACTCTCACAGAGAGTGATTTCTATATATAACATTATTCTGTGGAGAGCAGCACATCAGAGCTCCATGCCACGGAATGGAGCTGGAGCAGCAAAGCGTCCACCACCCCCCATAGGTTAGTCAAAAATAAAAGCTGTCATTCATCTGGGAAATGTCACAAAGCCTTGAGTCATTGTTTATTCTAAATACTACCGGCACCCATCTTCAAAGTGGTGTTGAATTACTGTAATTGCTAAATGAACTCGAGAGAAGCCAAGACAACGACCCCGTGTGCAGGGATGGCCGGCTGCTGAGACAAGGGATCCGTTGGGATTGGGCAGAAGGGAACATTCTTCCATCCAGGCAGAGAACCCCCAGGAAGCAGAGGCTCAGTGCTTAACGGCCACTCGAGATAACAAAAGGTGTTATTAGTTACAGGGTTCAATCCTGGCAGTTCATCCTTCAAAATAACAAAGACCCGTGAAGCATTAACGGTCAAAAGTTAAATAGTTTCTGAACTCACTCTGTGCAGGTTTCCTTGTAAAGCAGCTCCTATGACTTGGAGGGGTGGATGTTTTCTTGGGGACAAGCTGTTACTGATAGTTCCCTTTCAGGTCTTTCCAACTGAGCTCCTAATTTCTAAGTGTCAAAAATTACAGGCAACACATGGCTGATGACAATTCAGCTTTAAACTTGTCTGCAATGATGCACCAAATCTTTTGCAAGCTAGAAAAAAATAATTTATTTCAAGTAATAAAGAGGAAAATGTTATAGACTGTGAAGCATTAATGTTGCATCCCAAAAAATCTCACACACAAAAAACATTCCAGCACCACATTCAGCCTCTAAGAGAAGAGCTCGGCACTGAAATGCCTGCAGGGAAAGTAGTAAACAATTAGAACTGAAAAATAATTTGATGACATAGCATTGACTAACGAAGCACAGTGAAATGTCAAACGTTACAGTGGAAGAAAACAACTGGGAAAAGTAGGAATGTCCATAAATTGGTTGTTACAACTATAAATCTCTGTAATAAAGTTCGAGGTAAGTAATGAATTTGCTTGAAGGGGAGCGTATCACACAGATTTCTGAGTAGCTGGACATAAAAAGCTGTACTTCATATTATATTTATTAATTTGATTCTGTAAGTGAATGGTGCAGTAAATACCAAACATCCTGTTAAATGAGCTGAAATACTTTTATGTAAAAAGTGTTAACTTTCCTCATTACCACAGCTGGGTTTCGACAGGACAGAGCACAGCTCTGACACACAGCCTGGTGCTTTGGGATGCGTTCAAAGCAAAGCCAGATTTTCGTAAGAACCAAGAAGCAGCTCTTTCCCTACCTTTTCCCGGCCTGGGGCTGCTGGGATCACCAGCCAGGCCTGGAACACCCCATCTGGTGGTTCCTAACAGCAACAGAAATGGCCAAAGCACACCCGGGGTCACCTGGTGCCCTCCCCTCCTCCGTGGAACACACCTCACTCCTGAACACCGACCCTTCCCAGAGGGGGACTCCGTGAACACCAGCACAGCTGCAGAAGGGTTTGCTTTCCGCTTACCACAAGCACCTACAAAGACTCTTACACTGTCACATAAACCTTGCTGTACTGCAAGCTCTAAGTTTTTCTAGCAATACCAGTGTTTTAAAAATATTAATTCTACTTTATCTGTTTTACTGTAGTGAACCCTTAAGAAGACATTTGACAGGAACACTCTGGACCAGAATGATTTGTCTCAAAAAGGAAAGGCTGAGTATTTTTTTAATTATTACTTCCATCTTGAAGACACCGCCTTCCTTACACCCCCATCGTAAAGTGAAAACATGTTTGCACAGGTGAGGTCTGTGCCACCTGGGGTTCTGTGTTTACAGTTCTGTGGTGCAAGGTCAAGGTGTTTTCTTCCTGCAACGGAGTCAACATAACAATGAGAAGTGAGAACATTTGCACATACAAAAGGGAAGCAAACATTGCAACAGCCAGCAACTCCAGACCTATAAGTCTAAACTGGAGAAGACTGTGAAGTCCTAAGTCCCAAATATCCATCTGGGAAAAAGGTGAGCCTGAGGTTACCTGTTGATAACTCTGAATCTGAGCCAGGCAAGCACCTCAATGGCGGAATTCTCTTCCTGCCCCTACAGCTCTGTATGTACAGAGCTGAAATTAAATATCCTGTTGGCAGCAAGTCCTAGGTCAGTACAGAAAAGCTGTGCAGAAAGAGTGTAAGACTTCACCTGTTATTTATATTCATATTGACTAAACGCCTTTTAGGAGTCGTAACATTTACCACGACCACATTAAAAATGACTGTATGTGTCCATTAAAGACCTTGTCAGCAGCTCCGTGTAAACTCTGATCAGCAACAATAGTCACCAGGTAAGAAGTAGCCAAGTATCCAAGTGTGGAAAACCTTCCCCATGAAACCAAGCCTGCACAAGGAAGGAATGCAAGGGTAGGTAGTCCTTGGACAGCCCCTTTAAGGACATGACAAGTGGCAAAGACATTGACTGCTGACAGTTCTAATACCACCTGAGCTTTCCAGCTGCACTGCTGGCAGCTTTAAATGAAATAAAAAAGCATCATTTTAATTTGGGGAAAATCCTGATGAAGAGAATCATGCTGATGAATATAAAGCAAACTACAATTAACATTATCCACAGCAGCCAGTTGACCGATTTCTTCGCGTGCTGCTCCAGGCGGTCGGATTCATCCTTGAGCTTCTCAAAGTTCTGGTCTGCCATCCGGAGGGAATGGGACAGTGTCTGTGGAGCAAAGAGAGCAAACGGTGTCAGACTCAGAGCTGCATGTGCTGGCTGACATTTCCTCCAACAGAGAAAACATTCAACCACACACAGCAGCAGGTAGGTATTGCCTCCAGTCTCCCCACTCTAATAACACCTGGAATCGAGTTATAGGTACAGAATTTCACTTATGAGTACTTTAACCTCCTGGGTTGGAAAGTTGAGGGGTTACAGCTTCAAGGTGTGCTACCTGGTTGTCCTGTTTGATCACGTTCTGTGCAGCCAGGGTGTTGTTTTTGAGGCTGCGAGCCAAGCTGAGCATTTCCTCAGCCAGCTTCTCCTGCATGTCCTGGTGGTGCTGCAGCACAGCATCCAGCTCCACTGCCGACTGCTTCTCATCTGATTGGAGGCCTCTGCAAGTGCACAAGGGGAAAAAAAGGGATTTGTACTTCCCTGCGGGTCAATCTCCCAAGGTTTCCTCAGATTCTGCAACTCTACGGTACAACAAGGCCAGTTGAATCAGTTGAAGTCATTACAGTTTGGTTTCTATCAGCCAACACTTCACCCAAATCAAAGTACATCTGAGATTTAAAGACCATTGGGAAAGTAGTTTCCAAAATGCTGAGCATTGGAATGAGAAATTTTAACTTACTTCCGCTTCCTTATGTTCAACTCCTCAGAATCTGGGAAAAATAAAAAAAAAAAAAAACAGTTTAATTTGTGCTTTAGCACCTTATAAATTCCCATGCAATCACAGGCTGAAAAAACAAGTCTGTAAGGGATTTTCAGCTGTCCAAATTCTACCTGGCCTCTGTCCCAAGGAATATGGATGTCAAATGCCTACCTACTCTCCGCAGGGAAAAGAGGACATGTAACATCAAAAGAGGGAAAAAAAACCCCGGATGAATCACATCCCTGAGGGCAGGGTTTGAGCCCTGTGTATCTTAAGTGTTTTTTCAGGACAGGTTAGATTGGCCCAGCTCCAGCCACTGTAACAGCAGCCATGGAAACTACAAATTAATTCCTCCCAGTTCCCTACATGAAAAACATGGCTGTGTATTCCAGAGCAACCGCCTACTCCAAGAGCCCAAAATCACATGATTGGCTCAAAGCAGAAGGGAACAGGAGTAACAATAAAGGTAAATTGTCCTTGCTAATTCTGTAACTAGAATGTCTGTTTCTGTACAAATTCTACAAAAAGAGGTTCCTGCTACCATTGATAACACTTCCGCTTTCATCTGGTTTTCGTTTTGTGTGTTTTTAAAATCTATATTGAAAAAAGGTGAGCCACTAAATTAAAAAATACACTTTGGGCAATCTCTAATACCTGACCTTCCTCCTCCTTTCCCTGTAAGACTCAGGTTGACTAAAGTTAGAAAAGCAACACATCAAACTCACCATTGATAGCCAAAGGGTCCTGGGAGGCAGAAAGAAAACCAAATCAGCAGATTACAAAGGGTCATTGGTAAGAGACAGCCCTGCAGGCCTGGTACAGTGCCTGTGTCCAGGATTCAGACCACCCAAACCGGAAAAAAGGTGACTCCCCACCCAGGCTGGGACACAGCTCAGGCACAGCCACCCAAGGCAGCTGAAGGCAAGGGCAATCTGTAAAGTACCAGCAAAGCAGCAGCAGCAGCACCAAACCTACTGTACCAAGCAGCTCACTCCTCATCTGGCCCGTGCAGCGAGCCTTGGTCTGCAGATGGACTGTTTTGGTCGCTGGGGTTCTCTCCCTGGCTGTTGTGGGGGTGCGCCCAGGGGCCAGGAACTGGTTTGCCAGAGCCTTCTCTGTTGATGAGGACTGTGAGTGGGAAGGAGCAGTGAAAAGTCACAGATATCACACTCTGCAGCATGAGGCACCTGGGTGCATGATCACCCTCATCCTTCAGCAGCACTGACTGTACCCCATGAGCTAAAATCCAGCTTAGTGGTACTTCCCAGCTCTCCAGGTGCACACGGCACTATCCAGAGAGGTGTCAAGGCTGAAGGACAGTGCCTGCCCCTGCAACTCATAGCTAAGGAGTGAGAAGGATGTAGGCAAGCTGTACTTTGCTTTTGAAAGGGAGGAAAGAAGATTCAGATTTCATACAATACCTCCTTTTAACAAAACCTGGAGCCAATACATTTATTCACAGTTTTACAAGGGCTGCCTAGTAAGACTTTAACAACTATTATTTTAAGATACAAGATAAAGGCCAACATAGGAACTATGCAATAAGATGAAATAAGCAGAGAACTCTGAAGTCTTTTCAAGTTGAACTAGTAGATCTTACCAATTTTTCAGCTTCTAGGAGTCCCTTTAGGAAGTCCACTTTGCGAGAGTACTCATTCAGCAGTTCTGGGGCTGGCTTGCTATTGGAGTTGAAAGATAACCAAGAAACCCAAAAGTTACTGGCATTTGCTACTGTTCAGGTGACTTTCCAAATAAAATAAGACAGGAAAAACCAACACGTGGTTCTTCAAAGAAGCGTCTTTAACAAATGTAGCCTCAGGATAGGAACACACTTGCAACCCCCTGCAAATCACCTTTTCCAAGACAAGGAGAGCTCAGAGCACAGGCATTTCCACAGGGAAGAATATACTGTGGTGTTTGTGGGCTATGGCAACATACAGATAAGATTACTATTGAATCACAAAATCATTAAGGTTGGAAAAGACCTCCAAGATCATCAAGTCCAACTTTCGACTGAATCCCCCCATTCCCACTAAACCACATTACAAAGTGCCACGTCTACTCTTTTTGAACACTTGAAAGGGATGGTGACCCCACCGCATCCCTCGGCGGCCCGTTCCAACGCTTAACCACTCTTTCAGTGAGTAATTTTTTCCTAATATCCAACCTGAACCTCGCCTGGCACAACTTGAAGCCGTTCCCTCTAAACCACAAAACCACAACGGGCACACAGGGACTCAGAGCGCTCACCTCGACTGCTTCTTCAGCTCCCGCAGCATGTCCTCGAGAGCAGCCACATACTGAGGAGAAAAATAAGGCTTTAAGCGACAGCATTAAGGAGAAACACCCGGTGTGGCAGAGGCAGTGGGTTTAACACCACGGCGAGGGTTACAGAGGGGCCGCCCCGCGGTGCCGCGGGACGGAGGGGCCGGGCGGCTTCACCTTCTCCAGCCGCCACTCCTCGGGGTCCCGCCGCTCCGCCGCCAGCGCCTCGCACCGGCTCAGCAGTCGCATCAGGTTCAGCTCCAGCCGCGTCGCAGCCATGGCGGCACCGGATCCTCACTCAGGCGCCGCTCGCCATCTTGGGGCGGGGCGAGGGGCGGGAAGGGAAGTGCCGGGCGGGCGTTACCGCCCCGGTTTATTTAAAAAAGCACCCCCGCCGGGGCACAGAGGCGGCTTCAAAGCGATAATGAACGATGGCCCCTCGCCCTCAGGTGTGTCCCCGCACACAGGTGAGGGGTGGGGAGGATGAGGCAGCACCATGCTGGCTTGTAGTTCACTCCAAGAGCACCAAAACCCTCCCCGGTGCCACCAGAGCCTTGTTAGTGCTTCCTCCATGCAGAGCTTTCCCCATCCTTTATCAGTACTTCATAAAGGCAGCAACACCGATTAAAGGCTTCCCTCGGAGTGAACTGCTCATTAGACAGACACTGATAAACTAACACGTGTATTTTTTTAAAAGTGCAACGTTTTAATAAACTTCTTTATACATTTTGGTCTCAGTTAAGGCTATTACGTTAAACAGTTCTGTAAACCACACAGAAAATTGTCATAAAAAAAATTAAGGCAACACACATTGACCTAAACTCACTGTTGGTCCCATGAGAGTCCATTGTAAGACAAATGGAAAAAGGCACAGCAGCGGAGCTGGGGGGGCTTGTTTCCTGTACACTCAACCCACATATTTTACTCAGCATTAAATTTTAGTTTTTTTGCAAGGTTTTAATTTAAAGTGGAAAATATTTGCTTTAAACAACCTTGCTGAACCTTTACAGTACTGTACATTTCCAGGTTGCCTTCCTGGCAGCCACTTAAACACAAGTTTACAGCCTTCAAAGGGTTAAAGCCAAAAGCTGTGGTCAACTTCAAAAAAAGTCCAGAGAGCTGAAGTATTTCACTTCTCCATACAGGGAATGTGAGAATAAGGATCTGAGAACCTCCGTTTGACTTTTGCAGTTGGTTCATATTCATCCACGAGTTCCTGAGCGTGGGCCAGTGCAGACCCTTGTGCAATGTATACCGAGTAGATGCTGTCAGTCCGCCTTGCTGGCTGCTCCCTACGTCTCACCACCTGAGACTCCTTGTTAGCAGAAACCTCATCCTGGTATTCTGTACATTTGAACATCCCAGGAGGGAGTTTTATATTTGCTGTTGGCATCACTGGAGTTCGACGGGGCACTTTCATCTTGGACAGTGTTAGAGAGTATCTGCGCCTTGAAGCCAGGGATGCAGAGTAGGAATGTGAAGAGGTTTGTGGGAGAGAAGGCACTTTGCAAATGTCTTTGGCAGGCAGGTTGGAGCTCTGAGCACGGCAGTGTAATCCAATAATTGCTTTACAGAAACAAGACACTTAGAGACTGATAGCAATAACTTGATCCAAGCCACCATGAGCAGATAGCATCTGCTCACCTGGCTGTATGTAGCAGAAGATGGAGAATAAAAAAAAGCACACACTACCTTAATACTGACCTTCGGTATCCATCCGGCCTGTCCTATCCTCAAGCAGGCTCTCTGTGCTTGCCGACGTCTCCGAGTCCACGTTTTCCTCGTCGGAGCCCCGCTGGTCAAGCTCAGGTAACCGGTAAGTTATGTCCTCTCTGCATCAAACACAGGCTAGAACACTCAACCGAGACAACGTCTCTAACACGAGCTCGCGTTCAGAGGCAAAGTATGTAGTCATTAAATATTAATTCTCATGGTATTTTCTCTCAGCTAGTCCTTTGTATTTTCCCTTTCCCCTCTACAGAACAGAATTAGAACCTTTTGGACAAAAGGTATTCTGCTTTTATGCTACCCAGGTGAAAGGGGACTTACTTCTCTTCTTTTATTGACTGTATGCGATCGATGAGAATCTCCTTTTCCCGGTTATTGGCTTCAGAAACTTCTTCATCTTCATGCACCGAGTCCAGATCTGAGGTGCCACTGTCATTTCCTTTGACCTGAGAGCTTTTACTCTGCAAGACAAATTCATGCATAACACTTCTCAGTTACAAGCAGCTACACAAGTCTTGGTCTGCAAGTTTCAGAGTAGAAGACAAATGAGTAGGTCAAAGGAAAGGCTGAGGGAATTAATGAAGAGCTGTTAGTTATCCATACAAACATTTCAAAGAGAAAGAGAAAATCTCCTATTCACCTGGTTTCTGGGGCTTTGTTACCTTTTTTGATCTGTCAGCCTCAGCTTAGTTTTAGTAGTCACTTATAAGTAATATTATTAAATCCAATAAAAGTTACATACAGTGTCTATAAAATATCAGGTGAGGACAGAACAGGCCAGCAGCCCTGCATGCAGTCTGGGGGTGGGAGGTTGCACCAATACATGCAGTCTTGATTGTTTAAAACAGTGTTTAAAACAAAGTTACAGATGTGTAATAAGTATTTTAGTCATGCAATAGTACCATAAGAAAAGCCCATGCACTACACCCAGGCAGTTGTACGTACCAGCTTCCCCTCGTAAGGGGAAGAGAACCCAAGTTTTACAGGCCAGAGCTAGAGAGAGATGGAGACCAAATTAACTATATGCCGCTTCTGATCAGACACAATTTGGTTGGTTTTAATCAGTACAACAAAAACAAAGAATAAGTTTATTTGCCCTACTAGAACACAGCATATTTTTGCCCACCAGCCATCTCTGGAGTGAAGGAGCTCCACTGCCATGTCAGAGACTCTGTTAGTTCTACTGATGGAATTATATGGGAATAGATTTTGATCACTGCAAGAGCAGATCCCCACACCTCCGTACCCTTCATTTATCAGACTCCAGTCCAGCTGTATATTTAGCTCCTACCTACAGCTCCTTGGGCAAGTCCTACTTTGGGTAAGTCCAAATCCCTTTTCTTCTTATCTTGCAACTGATTTTTGACTTACTGAATGAGATGGACAGGATAAATAAGTAGTACTTCATTTCCCAAAATCTGGTGGGATGATGGGTTTATTTCAATACTTACTGTATTCTGCCGGAGCAACGAGAGCCGTCGGAAAGCAATGCTCTCTGCTGCTTCCAGCTGATTGATCTCATTCATTTTTATCTTGTACTTCCTTATCTGTTCCTTTATGAGCATCTCTACACACCTGGGAAAAAGGACAAGAGCATATTGAGCAGCCTCATACCATAAAAGCTCTGGAACAACCATGGTGGGATGAGATGCCTCTCTTGGCCTGGGGGTGTTTATCACACATAAAGTGTCCCAACACTTTCCCTACAGGTGGCACTGCAGGGTGACAGGGTGGAGAGTCCAACACAGCAAGCAGAACAGGACAGGTAATGGTTAAATGCAATGGCATATGTTCCTCCTGGGATAACCAGAGCCTCCTACGCTGACTGTACACAATGGTGAGCAGACAGACATTACCAGGGCTGCCAACAGCTTCTGCTGCTTCTACCTGTCTTCCCTGTGCTGGCACAGAATGAATCTGCAACTGCCCTTTTCCACCTCTGTGGTCAGCAAAAAGTTACAAAAAGCTGTCATTTTTCAAACTCTGTTTCCACTGGAGGCAGATGCACAGCGAGGGGCACTCAGAGAGCCAGAGCTGCTGGAGGGTGAGAACAGAGAGGATCAAGGACAGAACCTTCCCCAGTTCAAGGAACAACACAGAAGAAATTATCAGGGAGTTTCATGTATACAGGAGACAGCTTAACTTTATCATACTGTTTACTGCTCGTATCTCAGCAAAACAAATGATTGATGTACAATCCACCCAAAAGATTATCTTGATGTAAAACACAAACCTGATATTTAAGACTTCTAAGTCATCCTACTTGATGCTTTGAGATCTGGAGACAGGTGGAAGGTCTGAGAGGGGCATATAAATTGGCAGCACCAGCAGAGCCAGGATTCAGCAACTCTTAACCCTCAGTTTCTCAGCTTGATAGGAACAAGGTCATAACAAATGCAGGCAGTGGTCCTGGCCTTCCATCCCACTCTAAAGTACTTTTTTTGAGAAAGTACTTTTCAGACTGCTAAAACTTACATGGTTGTTTTTGAAACGTCCTTCATGCTGGTTAAGGGGTCAGAGGTATCCGGACAGCGCAGGAGGCATGGAGCAAACACAATGGCTAAGGCATTGGGTGACATACGGTTGACATCTTCTATCAAAGCCACTCTGAAATCGAACATTCAGGAAAAGAGATTTTAAGCAAACCTTGCTAGAATGCAAGCAACCTGATCGCACCTTGCCAGAGTTCCCAAATAACACGCAAGGAGGCCTCTCAGGCACTCAGTGCATATAGCAGTTCAAAAAAAACCATTAAAATCATTTCACACAAGTAGACAAAATTTTGTGCATCAGAAAAAGGACCAGGGAGTCACCCAGGTTAAACTAGTCTGGTAGCCTCCCAAAGTATGTCTGGTGATTCAGTGTTTCATCTCTAAGAACCATGTTCAGAGGGCACTTGGAAAATCCTCAAGTTCCTTAGATAAGAGCAGCCTCTTTTCCAGCACCATTAATCCCTGCTCCTAAGACTCACATACGTTCATCCTTCATTACGTACTATCTGTATAAATCCTGGTGTTCAGATGATTCACCAAGACTGTGAGATCTACCTTATCTTCAAAGTTGTTCTTACCCGATTTGATCCAAACACACGAGGTTGTAGAAGTCACCCCGTATCTGTTCTCAAGCACAACTATCAACTTCAATTCTTTCATGTCTAAACCAGCAGCACAAGTCCTACACTAACACTTAAGGAGTTTAAGACTTTAAAAAGCTTCCAAGAAGCACTTAAGAGTCACACAGTTTCTCTACAAATGAAGTAATTACACTCATTACTTGACAAGATGGAAGATGAGTCGCTCCAGGGTATTATGATTTGCCTGTGGGAGCTGTTCCAGGACACTGTAAATGGCACAGAGTTGCTCCTGTTTTTCTGGTAGTTCTGCACAAAGGGAGAAAGCACAAGGTGATAAATGCTCTGCAAGGCTAGTGGAAAGCTAAAATTTGCAAATTCTTAGAAGTCTCACTGTCATTTCATTCACCAACTGTTATAATTGAATGTTAAAGCATCCCTCATGGCACTGCAGTTGTCCTGCATTTTCAAATGCTGCTGCTGTTAAACATCAAGCGACTGATCAAGACCTACAACAATATTTAGGATGCCTTAATCCCACTGAAGTCAAAAGAATTTAAGGATTTGGGATATCTGGATATTAAGATCTGGTTTAGACCATCAAAGAGGAAAAAACACGCATGAAAGGCAACTTATTTACAATCTCACTGTTTACAGAAAGATCAGCTGTATAGTGATATTACACTACAATCCCTCCCCCCTCAAAAAAAAGGAATCTCAAAGCAAGATGGAAGTAAGCTAGAGGAGAAATTCCCTGAAAAGTGTTTTATGTAAAATGTCTAAAATCTTTGTCATAACTGCACTGGAAGGAGCTGTTTATCCAGCATGAGCATCTTAAGAGTTTCTTCTCCCAAGAGCATAATGAGTTAAAAAAGAAATGTTTATAAAATTACTTTAAAACCTACCTACAGCTCGGAGGAAATCATTGTACTGTGCTGATGTCATCAGTGGGTCTGGCAGCTCCCGCAGCCACTGTTTAAGGATCCCCGTGATGGTATGAATAGGGTAATTCTCCAGCTTCACTGAGTTTGGATCTGAAAAGGAATGTTTTATTTAGAGCAATTCATTCCTCCTCACAATTCAGCTTTCCCATTCACAGAATCCCAGTGGCAATTCAGAAGAAAAAAAAAACAACAGAAGATAGTAATTTAGAGGTACTAAGCAGCTTCTGGCAGCCAACAAAAATACTACAGCCTGCATGGTCACCAAAAAGCTGTTTTTAAAACACCAGAACGTGCCAGATACTTTCAGATAGAAGAGAATTGCAGGGAAAGCTGATATCACAAGGAAGTCCAAAGGGTGGACAAGAGTGCCTGACCTGCTTGCAGCAACTGTTTGAGCTCCTTCATCCGATTTGCTGACCCAGATTTCCTGTAGATCCCCTCCGTGTAGAGCCCATGCATCTCCACGTATTCTAGCAACTTCTCCATGACAACAGGAACCGAGTTCCTCTCGCTGGTCAGGGAACTCACACTCACTCCGAAGTGTCGTGGTTCTGCATCCTGCTCATTCTGGAACAGATACAGGCCAAGTACTGTGAATCCTGTTCCCAAGCTAGGAAATTCCACTGTTTCATGCTACGCTTATCTTATGCTTCCAGAAACTAAAGCTGAGTGTTTTATTCTAGCTTGCTACACGCAAGGCATAAGGCAGATTTCCTGAGCTGCAGCAATAAAGAACGCTTATGGTTCACACTGAAGGATTTCTTTATCAGTTTGTCCAACACTGCACACACACTCTGAAAGAAGAGTTCCCAAATTAGCTCAAGCATCACCTCTTAGAAGAATGTTCTGCCTCTGCACGTGCAGAGCTGCACCTGACTATATGCAGAGAAGGGAAGTGTTTAGGCAATTTTTATTCACTGCCTGGACATCCACTGTTCCTTTGCTGAGAAACAAAGGCAGCGTTTTGCATGCAAAACTTATGGTACCACAGAACCCCATGCCAGGTCCACAGGCCTTACCTTTTTCCCACAGGAGGTACAGCTGCTCTGGATTTTGGACATGCACTTCTTGTGACAAGTCAACTTGCAAACTAGAGAGAAAGGAGCAACTGTTACAAGCATCCAAATCACATTAAAAAACACATTAGCACCTTGTTTTATTCACTGCCTATATAAACCACATGTACTGTTCACTAAGGCCCATCTGCAGCAGCCAAAGTTACAAGCAGTTTGCACATATGGTAACCTAAGCAGGAAGGCTGAGGGGTGTTTACTCACCACTGCACAGACAGGCTTTTTCCATGGGCCAGATGTAGGATGAGCAGTGCTCACACGACTGCCGGATGCTCACTTGGTAGTTTGTGAACACATGGCCATTGTGTTCTTCAATCTGGTGGGAGACAGAAAGGAATTAGTGAATTTTTTTGCCTTTTAAAAATTATTATTATTTTTAATAAAACCATTTACCCTGTATCAGATTTTCCACTTTATTTTACAATTACAACTGAAGGCTTTGAACTTGAAACCAAATTTTGCCCTATCTTAAGGCAGTTGGGTTTGCTGGATCATTTCATAATTGGCTTGCTGCCTTAAAGTTCATCAGTGCAATACATGAGCTCTAGTTTGTTGTTACTATTCAATAGCTGTTTTCCTTTAAATAGTCCATTATTGAGAAAGCCATTGGCTTCTAAAAGGTGCTATGGACAAGCAAGAAAATATTTGAGTACCACCTATCACTGCATAAAAGCAAGATTTCTGATTTATGAAGAACAGTTTTATATCATGTCACATCTTCATAAGAGGTAAGTGAATTAGTATGCAAAATAAAACAGAATATCAGTACAAAAATCAAACTCTTCCAAGGGTGTTTGTGTTCTGTGAGTGCGCCTGAGGACTTGGACTATTGCAAAAGAAAAAGTACTCACTGCACGATCTTGTTTTCGTTTCTTCTTCTGGGCTTTGGTTTGCTGCAGCAGGATACAAAACCGCTGTTAGTCTTTGAAATTCAGATATTCCATTCCCTTTTTTTGCTATTCAGTTTCCCAGGCTCTACTTCACCTCCAGACATTTGAGACACTATCCTGCAGCTTCAGCTTGGGTTGTCTGAGCTCACACTACCAACTTCCTAAAAACCAGCTGAGCTCACTGCCTGATGACAAAGCAATTCCAGCTCTCAAACCTCCAGAGAACTCCTATGTTTTTATCAAAGAAAATGCACAAACACTTACTCTTAACATCTTCAGAATCTGAAAGTTAAAAGATTAACAATTCCAAAAAGGTGAATCAGCAAATCAGAATTTGCTACACACATAATGTGTGTATGGCAAGTGTTTGCCAAGTAACAAAGAATGCTCTGGAAAAGGTTTCTAAGGTAATTGTTATGCTGAGACAGTAACAGTGTTTCATCATCCCATAAGCCAGTAACAGAATAACTTTTATACCTTGGGCTGCTCAGATTCCTCTTTTTTTGTATATCCTCTGATGAATTCATCCAGAAGGGATTGAAAGAGATTCAAAACCAGCTTGACTTCTTTCTCTTCTCTTTTTTGGGCCAGATTTGTAACTAGAAGCTGGTAATTTTCCACCAGATCTTTGTAGCCAACATGGATTTGTCCATTCTAGAGAAGGGTAAAATACTTGTAAGACAGTCTTTTTGGATAGTGTTGAGGCAATTTCATATTTTCATGTGTTTAAGTTCAGAGGTGAGAAAGCACAGCCATGATCAAAGTCAAAGATAACAGCCCATGACAGAAATAAGTTCACAGACTTGTCTACTGCACTGTCCAACAGCACTTGGCTGAGACAAGGCAGTGTCAGAAGGACACTGGAAAAGCTGTTGGCACCTCTCATTGGTGTCTAAACACAGCAGCATTAAGAGGCTGAAGACAGCAAAATCCATCCATCTCTAAAAATAAATTTATGGCTGAGTGAATGTGAAAAGGGAAACAAAGAAATCTGCTTAAGATTACAGCAGAACTGTAAAATGAGTCTAACATTCAGCTTTGAACTTTACGCTAAGAATTGCTGAACTGCTTTGTTAAAGAGCTGCAGGCCAAGCCTTTAACCTGCACACTCAACTCATTTATTGCCTGCCAACTTTCCTTTACTGAGACTTAACTACTTACAGGAGCAGAGTACATGGTCTTGATGTTTCCTCTAAATTTCTCTGTAGCTTCAAAAAACAAACACTCAACACCAGACTTCTGGGAGCGTAAGTCATTGATCTAGAAGACAAATAAACCTGCATCAGATGTCATTAAAACAAGAACATCCCACCGGAGTTGAGCTTCCATTCCAATTATTTAAAACAATGTTTCTTAATACACTGTGCTGATGATACAAAATAAAAGAGTCGGGTAGTTCAGCTCTAGAGAAATATTTCCTTACAACTCATGCTTTTTTTTTTTAATACAACTTTTGCTGCCCACTCATTTGTAAACAAATGAAGAACTAACATGAATGGCCTGAGTATTTAATGCAATATAAATGCATTCAGAGACTTCAAGAACGGAATAGGAAGGGCCCTAATACAGACTTAACTCAGGCAAGACATCCAATCAATTCCACTTTGCTTTAAATTATAACAAAAATTTGCAGCTAGAAAAGTAGGCTCTAAAATTCCACAAAAGCAGTGAACATAGATTTGAATTTTATCACGGTTGAGAGCCTCTTACCTTGTTGAGGAGGAACTCATCCAGGTGTTTCAGCTCATTGGCATTTGCAATCTCGCGGACCATGGACGCTCGCCAGTTCTGGGACACGCTCGAGATCTTGCTGATCTTTATGGTCCTGTTCTTCTTTGCTTTGCTGATCTCCTTCACTGCCTGGGCGCGGCCTGGCTGCCCAGAAGAAGCTGGGAAAGAAATCAATTTGCACATTAAATCAGGGTGAATTCTGCAGTTTGTTTCCTCTATAGCCATGCAAAACCTCACAGAAAAGACATCAGCATGCTAAGGGTTAAATCACACAAACTCACCTTCTGAAACTTTCTGAGTTCCTCCTGTGTCTGTAAAGAGGACACAAGATACAAGGGAGAGGCCATCTCCTTCCTCAATCATATCAGAGCTCTCCTTTGGAATTTTCTTGTCTGGCTTTTTCCCCAAAAGTCTACGCAAAGGACTTTTAAAAGCAGACCTGAACACAAAAGCAGATACAAGCGTGTCCCATTAGAAATGGAAGCTGGTTCTGTTACAAGAACAGGCTCATAACAGTTACACACAACAGGATTAACCTGTATTAGGAACATTTTAGGTCCGACCTGCAGGAAAAATGAGCAGCACAAAAAAAGAAAGACAATGTGAAAGCACACTTGGACTTTCTGATATTTACTAGATTAGAGCACACTTTTCAGCACACACAGAGACAACACATCCCATATCCAGAACACTGTTTCTGGCTCAGGAAGTCCCGGAGCTGCAGAGTGTCACAAGCTGGAGGAGAAGGCCAGGGAAGTGGCATGACATGCTTGCTGGGTTCTTCAGCTTTTCTCTTGGGGTCTCTCTACAAGAGCCTTTGATCTGAGCTGTAAATTGGTTCTTATTTTAAAAAGAATCAGTTCAAAGACAAGTGTTATGCAAGAAGCAGAGAAGCTGTTCCCCAGCAGGGTCAGATATCAGGCCCACTGCAACATGAAGCAGTAACAGTCACTCCAGTAGCTGATGCCAACGCATGTCTCTCCACAACTGCAGTCTCAAGATGCCCAATTCAAGCACAAGTGGAAAATATCCTTTTTTTCCCCATTTTCTCAAACACAGGCCAGTCACACACACAGCACATACTTGGCATCTCCCTGCTGACTCGCTGGTTGCACAGGAACAGCCGTGTCCAAGGTAGGTAAGTGGTCACTGGGCTTCTTCTGCACAGGGTATTTCTTGGTGCCTTTTTCTTCTTCTACCATATCTGGTGATTGCTACAGTTGAGAGGAGGCATCAAAAACTACATTGTGAGTGAAATAGATTGTCTAAATGGTTTTAAAAAATAGAATGGTAAAAAAACTTTGTTTCATCAACACAAAACACTTTAGCTAAAAATATTAGCATATTAATATAAGATCCAAGTATATTTAATGCTTTAACCACGGATCCATTTATTTAAAATTAAGTTTTCAAACTCTTGTATAATATTTGCTAAAGATTTTTTTTACATGGATATCAAACAAAAAAAAAATTTAACCTGAAGGAACACAGGCACACAGAATACTACAGAATTGTTTACAATTCTTTAATATTTATAAGCAAGGATAATTAGGTATAAATATGCACAATAGCATCAGTACCTGATTCATGGCAACAGTCTGGGCCAGTGTTGAGAGATCACTTAATGAAGCTGAACTCCCCTTCTTCCTGCAATGTTACAGGATAAGTTTCCGAATATATATTTTAATTAAGTCTGTAGCCCCTTAATATTTAACAACTTTTAAATAACATACATATCGATGTTATATCTGAGACAGAATCTTGATCAGCTCTTGCAACTCACTTTTAAATGCAAAATTTACTGGACAAGTGAAAAAAGATGGGAATGTCAGATTTCCTGCCATATCAGAGGGATGATGGTTGCAAACTGCAGCTCACTAAAATTTTGTTTTCAGTGGATAAAAGACACATGAAAATACACTCCAGACTCTACTTCATCTAAAGCCCTGACTCTCCATTTTAATTCAGCCAGGCAGGCTTTGTATCTTTTGTGAGCTTCTGAAAACATTGTGCCCATACAGATTCCCTGCAGGAGTAGGAGCCAAGGAAAAGCAGTTGTTCATAGCTCCATTTGCTCCCATAATATGGCCAGGCTCCCAGGAATTCTCCATCTATGTTTAAACATTCCAGATATCTGTTTTCTGTAAAGTAAATAAAAAGGAAGCTGCCCTTACTCCAGTTGATCCTGAGGAGACTTATCCACACGTGTCCTTCCATCCAAGGATTGACTCAGCACATCATTCTGACCAGCATCAGACTGTCTCTTGCCTTTCCACTTCTCCCTCTTGTACTTCAGCTTCTCTGGGTCATCCACATATCTCTGGATTGCAGAAGCAGTGGGACTATCCAGGTCTTTGGTTGCCCTCTGACCAAGACGTTTGTTTTTATCTGCCCAGGGGTCAGATGGACTCCGAAAGCTCCCAGTAGCTGACAACATGTTATGAAGATTCAGTGCAAGATTCGTGGGCCTTTCAGGGCAGGTAAAGCTTTGGCTGCCTTTTATTTGGTTACTCTGATTCCCTTGTGTTTTTGTTCTATCAGCTGCCACATCACCCTCTTCTGATACTGGTGGTTGCTCAGGAACAGAACCACTTTCCTTTATCTCACTTGATGGTGGCGTGTCTGGAAGGGCTTTTTCTTCACTTGGACTTTTCTCTTCCTCACTGCTTCCCTGAGGGACAGTATAATCTTGTGCTGTGGATTTCTCTGGCACTGGAACAGTTTCCAGGGCCTCTTCAGAAGTGGTTTGTTCCTCAAGGCACAGCGAAGATGGTCCTTCGAAGGACAACAGGACGTGCTTGTTCTGCAAGTCGTTGTGTTCCAGCCCCCTCTGCCGACGAGATTCCCTCTTCTCCCGGCTGGTGGTTACTTTCTCCGAGCCCTCTGTCATGTTCTTCTGGGGTAATGTGGCTATCTCAGATGAGCTCAGGTTTTCAGATGAACCTAGGCTTTCAGCTTGTTCATTCTGAGCTCGATCTTCAGCTTGTTCATTCTGAGCTCGATCTTCAGCTTGTTCATTCTGAGCTCGATCTTCAGCTTGTTCATTCTGAGCTCGATCTTCATCCCCAGCAGCCTGATCCAGCTCTGTTTCATGTGTCACAGGTAGCTCATGTGTTGCTGGCTCACTCTGCTCATGCTTGCTCTTATCATCCTCTCTGTCTTCATCTTCCTGCATTTCTCTCTGCTTTTTTTCAGCTTTCTGCCTTTCTACAGCCATTTCCTGATATCTGTTAAGAATTTGTAAGGTGAAAACACAAATATTTAATGCCCAGTGGTCAAAGAAAGTACCAACTGCTTAAATGCAGCCCAAATAGCAATACAAGCACAAAGTACAGCTACAGTCCCAGTGTGCCTGCAGGGAGGTGTCTGCTTGTCAGGACTGGCAGCATCAGTGCAGCTCAGCTCAGTAAAGCTCAAGTCCTGAGCGCTTAACCAGTGTCCACACACCACTGGTCACTTGATACTGAAATATCACGTGGTAATAACTACCTTTAACTTCACAGAGTTCCAAAATGGTTTGGGTTGGAAGGGACCTTAAAGCCCATCCAGTGTCCATAGGCAGGGACACCTTCCTAGTGGTGTCCAAGTTGCTCCAAGACCTGTCCAACCTGGCCTTGGACACTTCCAGGGATGGGGCAGCCACAGCTTCTCTGGGCAACAGTTTATTAAGTTGTTCATTCAGTCAAAACATCACACAAACTGAGCTTGGCAGGTGAAGCCAAGTAGCTGAGTCATATTGCTCCTCCTCCTTTACCTCTTACGTGTCAGGTGCCCTCTGACCAGGGCCTGCAGGAAACAAATCCTCCTCCTGTGCTGCAAGAAGTGTTTCCGCTCCCGGTACCGTCTCCAGGCTGCCTGGATCTCGATGGCAGCATTGCTCCTCTGCAGGGCCATCCTGATACAGCGGGAACGCCAGCAGGCCTGGAAGGGATATTTCTGAAGTAAGAAAGAGAGGGCTTCTTCAAGGTGGGGAGCGTTACATAACAGTTTGTTGGGAAAACAAGGTTGGCAATTCTTACAGATACCTGTAAAACAATGGCCGCCTGCTGTGTCCTGAGAAAGCGCCTCCTTTCCAAAACCATCCTGAGCCAGCTCTGGAGAAGAATGATTTTCCTGATCACTTCTTTGTGTAGTGTATCCTGTAGTATCTGCCTTTCAGCCTCTTTCATAAAAACCTGCCCAGTTGAAGAAAAGTTCATCAAAAAGCAGTTAACAGGAGCCTTTGAGCCCTCATTGGAGGTATAATGAGATAATGGTAATGCTTAGCACTGCACCAAACCTTACTGGCTGACAGCATGCCCAAAAAGTTAAAAGTCCTTTTAAATTTCAGAGTTTGCATTCTAAAACATACAACTGTATTTACAGCCTTCAAATCACAGGTCACTTCTAAAATGAAAACATCGACCTGTTTGACAAATGCCAATAGCACCATATAATACAGATTTGTACTGTGTCAAGAAAACAGGTTGGCATTAAAACCAAGGAGGCAACTGTAACATCTGTGTCAACATTTGCTAGTTAAAACAGCTCATTTTAGTACAAAATGCAGAGAAGAGTAACACCTGTAAAAGAACGGCACTGAATTTTGCAGTGTACATCAATGTTTCTTACTGCCTTACAGAAAGTTTCACAGACCTTGGTCTTCCCTATTTGATAGTAGCTTTCATTCAGTTTTAGTTTATTCAAATAAGCACAAATGTCTTCCTTAGAGGCTTTGGCATCTTTGGGCAGTAACACCTGAAATTGGTCTATGAATTCCTGTGAAAAGCAGAGACAGCAAGAGACCAAAGTTAGAAGACAATTCACAAGTTTAGAGTTTTAGCTTTAAAACATAAATCTGATTAAGACACTTATGCTACAGAAACCTGAAAATACTTCAAACAGAACTATTTTTCCTATTCTGTAAAATGCAGGCTTCAGTCCAGTTAATGGTAAAGATCACCTGTACGTGATCCCTAAAGCTACCGGATTGTTTTACAGAAAACTAACTCCCACATGGAAGCAGTACTGTGCAGCACTGACTGAATGCTTTCCTTCATGCAACAAGGAACAACTTACTGGCAGACGACTCACAATAGTTCAACTACAACTTTTTACCACAGAGGCTCTCTCAAAACGACAATGCATTTTTACAGTTCACCCCAAGTCATGAGTTTCATATGAAGAGCCACAAAAGACTCTGAGGCAACATGTGCTTTTCCAAATAGAGCAGATATTTCTGAAAACACAATGCAGTTCCTTACATACCTGGAATGTGTATTTGGCACTGTAGCCAGACCTCCTGATCCTCACAGTGTCTAGCATTCCCGTGTACCGTAACTGCTGAAGCACCAAGTTTTCATCAAAAAGCATTTCTTTCTGAAAGACATCAGCAGACAACATGCAGTGAGCGCCTGAAGAGTGACAGTGAACAAGTTGAAAGAGAGATATTACAAGGCTGGAACCTTAGACCCTCAGCACCCAGCTCAGACCCAGGGCAGCCTCACCTTCTCTGCATTGGAGCGGATGCAGCGGATGAAGAAGGGCTCAGCTCTGCCCAGGGTCTCCAGTAACTTATTAAGTGAATTCTGAAATGAAACATTCAGAAATATTTTTCTTCTTCAGATATCAGCATTTTGAGTTGTGTTTGACTGCAGTGCAGCTTCTGCCTCAGGAATAAGATCTTTCAGGTCTCTTGGCTATATAAAATCCTTTTTCATCCAAGCAGAGGTTCTCCCACACTCCACGGCACATCCCTGTCTTTACTTTTTACCTTTTCTCAAGAGAATTTAAAGCAGGGTTTGCTTATGCTGTAACAGTAGCACTAGATCTGCATACAAGGATGAGGTTGATTGGCACAGAGAACTAACACATTTCACAGCATAAGGGGAGTCTTTAAATGCACTGACTTTAATCAAGTAATAACCCTACTTCAGACAAATCTCAAGAATAAAACCCATTGTTTTCCAAGCAAGACCAGCCTAGATAGCCCAGGAGGGCCTGTTCCCTGAGGGTGCACCAGGGGTGTGTCACCTACCTGGAACTGGGCACTTATGCTGGGGGGTTTCTTCTTCTTGTGCAAGTGCAAAAGGGACTTTGTGGTTCGGTCGTGCAGAGTCATGCTCACTATGAGCTTCAGCGATTTGGAATCCAGCAAGTTCTAGAAGAAATTTTTCATAATCAACAAAGTGCAGGTCTCAGTTAAAGGGGAAATACTTCTGTCTGCATCCAAACGAGTAAAAATGAAACCAGCTACCTAGAGTTCCACATTCAATGGCATGTTACCTTTTGTAATTATTTCTATTTTGGACGAAAACACTCCTTAAGAGGGAAACTTTTCCACTGCCCCATCCCAAGAATATAAGGTAAACAAGAAGAATTACATAATCACTGTGTTTGCCTTCCCTGATTTGAAGTGACTTTATGCATTTTTGGCACCTCCAGTCTAACTAAACAGATGCTAGCTCACAATTTTTTCCTGTTTAACAATTCTTATAAAGGTGAACATTTATCTATTCTTAGCTTGTCAGAAGAGCATAAACAACACAACTTTCCTACCCTGTGAAACAATATTTTCTGCAGTGAGTTCTGGCAATCAAAATTAAGTTCACAGTGCAAAAAAAAAAAAAAAAAACAAACCAAAAAAGAGAAATCTAAATTTTCTGAATAACTTTACCTTGGGAACGATCTGCTTCTGTTTGATACCTTTACTTTTCCTGTTAAAATAAATATAATTTAGGAAAGAAATACACATGATTTTTTGTTATTTCAGCAAGCCATAAGTTATATGAGATAAGATGAAGGACAGAAGAAAATGAGCACAAACAGCAGCAGGGTGTGTTCACCCATGTCTCTCGCAAGTAATCAATGCAAGAAATGCAAACTGCTTTGCAACAAGAACGTCTTTTTATTAAATAAACTCTGTAGGTATTGGAAGCTTTCAAAAGTGAAAGATTTTCTCTGAAGTTAAAGCTGTTCCAAACTGCACTGTTTCAGAGACTGTTTCAGTGTGAGTTATTCTATTGAACTGTACAGTCACTGAACTCTTGTTTAATACTAAGGCACTACCAAATAAAAACATTTGACTCACAAGTTACTGTTGCTTGCAGCAGAACCCCTGTGAAAGTACCTAACTACTCCCAGAAGGACAATGCATGTCCCAGCACCCCACCTGGGAATTCTGGAATGTCTGAGCTCATTCCCAGAACTGCCTGGAGCAGGATACACCTCAGGCACTGCTCCCATCCACACACAGAAGGTGAACAAGTGGAAGCCCTTAGAAACAGGCCTGCAGTTCACATCCTCCTGACTCCAAGCATGTGTGAGGCAGGTTCCAGCTCCGTGCCACCAAGTTTACTTATTATACATTTACTTATGTATTATACAATTATACAGTTACTTATTATACAATGGAGCCCAGATTCATTTTCTGACACAGGCACAGAATTGTACATGTAAATACTCTTAACCCAGGAATATATCCAGCCTCTGCATCCTGAATTTCAGGAAACCATTCCTTATACCTTGTGAGAGATCTCACTGTTGAATATTTTGCAACAACAAGCTCGTACTTGGGTTTAAAGCAAGCTTACGTGAGAAGCAGGCTTAACTTTCATCTAAAGCAATGAAGCAACAAAGCATTCCCTACAAGCTATTTTTCAGAAGAGATGTTTTATTCTTCATTGTCTTGCTTAGTTTTTTGCAGAAGCCAAGCTTGAGACAGGTATCTTTTTTAGGGAGTGGAGTAACTGCTTGGTTCTTGTTGCATTTTCAAAGCAATCACCAAAGCACCAGAACTCACATGAAGTGGGAGTGGTGTTGAAGGTGGCTGAGTGACCGAAGCAGCTTGCAGGGATCCCCCCCCTGCCAGGGCAGTCCTTTAATACTGGCGATGATCTGCTCATGCATGTCTCTAAAATGGTCCACAGCAACACAAAGGTGGCAAACAGAGATACACAGCAATGAGGAGGGGGGGAAAACAGGAGTTAAAACCCCAAGAGATCCCATCATCAAGTATGCTCCAAACTGTGGCAGGTCGATCCCAGGCTACTTCTTCCTAAGCGTGAATGATTCTGATGTCAAGTCAGCACTTTCTACTCCATCAGTGCCCTAAAATTTAATTGCCAGGGTCTCATTCTAAACTTACTCTCCAATTCTACCTTTTAATGCAAATTCTTGAGCCATCAATTCAGAAAATGGAGAGAAATTTAGCAAAATGTACTTAACGGGCAGGGAACCCTTTTGTTTAGCCAAGTAGTATCCTTTTCAGATAGATATAAGCTTCTTAATAATCAACAATAAATATTTTTAACATATATTTGATTACTAAAATGAGGCTACTTAAACACACATCAGAAAAGTAAGTTACAAACAAGTTGTTAGGAGGATACTTGAAGAAATTTTGGTTTTCATTGCCATTTCAAAGTTATTCACGTTTAGCTTTTCAAAGTAAGCCTGGGGTGGTCTCTAATTCGTGGCAGATTCCATTCCTTAAGCATGCACTGTGCTTGTGAAGTGTTGTGTCCTGGCACAGAACTTACCTTCTTTACTCTCCAAAGAGGCACAAATTACAAATAACAGAAGTGTAAGAATCACTTCTGACTGTTAGATGCTCTCACCATTCTGAGCAGCAGTACTATTACAGACACCTGTTGCTTCCCTTGGTACCTCTGAATATTTTGGAATATCAAGATTTGTTTTAAGATGTCCCAAGGAAACAGATCTGTTATTCTATGACTAATCCTTTCACCCAAATTGGATCTTTAGTTCTTAATTGCCCCAAGTGACAGAGGCTGTCCAGGATGAAGTAATTAGGAAGCAGCATGAAGTCACTGCTTTATGTGCTCCATGGCTTCACTGTTACCCAGAGGATTCTCAGAAGGTCAGTATGGCCTGGAAATGTGCCTCCCTGGCCTGGAATTTCAGGCCTATTGCTACTTACTTCTTGTTTTCATGGAAAGGAATGAAGTCTTGGAAAGTATTTATAGTGTAATCCTCAGAACAATCAAATGAGAAATCAAGCACTGAGTAGCTGCAAAAGGAACATATATAAAGCCTAAATCCTCCATAGAAAGGCAAATCTGCCTATAGAGAACACTGGAGGCAGTTCTGTAGCACATGCCTCCCTCCTAATGATGTCAAAAGGCTGCAAAAACATGAGTGCTCCTATGAATCCTTCAGTGACACAGACTGGCTGCAGACGAACACAATGCTAAAAGCAACACACACCAAGCACAGAGAACTCAAAACCCCAGTGGTAAATGGGTCTGAGGCTGTCCCCAACATGTGGCAGCACTGCGTCTTACATAAAATGAGCTGGAGTGTTGTTTTCGTAGTATTATAAAGGCCAAAGAAAACAAGAGAGAAGAAATGAAACTTGCTCTCCTTGTGGAAAGATCTAGTTGATAATTTGATATATGAAAATGCAACTCAGTAATTCAGCTCTTTTCCCTGGACAGGTTAAGGATGTTTTCTCACCGATAAACTTTTTCTACTGGAGTATTGGATCTCTGGAGTTCAGCAAGGGGAACTCTGGGTCCTTGACGTACCACTCCTGTCAGGAAATAACCAACAAGTTGCATTTTGACAAAGATACGACCATAATAGACAGAAAAAAACACCCCATCAACTGTAACAAGAAAAATATCTATCCAAGGGCCTGGAGTTTTTATTTAGGATTTTATCGAGCTACAGCACTTTGCTTCTCAAACTCCCTACTTCTAGAAAGTAAATTGCAGCTGCTCAGAAAAGCTTCTTAAAATTAATAGTTATGAACTATTAATTTTAACTATGAATACTCATTTGAAAATTCAGAGAGGTCTAAGAAGATCAAACTAGTGATAAGATGAGAATGCATACTAGAACTAGAACTATCTTCCCCAGCTTCACAGAACATCACAGAATATTCCGAGTTGGAAGGGACTCACAAGGATCAGAGTCCAACTCTTAAGTGAACGGCCCATGTGGGGATCAAACCCACAACCTTGGTGTTATCAGCACTATGCTCTGACCAACTAGGACTTCAAATTTGGCACAGCCTGACATGGTGCACTGATTGGAGCTGGAAGGCTGAATAATTTCAGGTAAAACAGTGACAACCTCCTTGATGTGTGACTGTTAAACCATTTTCACCAGTCGCTTTGCCCTTAGTGCCAAAGACTGCGACCAGTTGATGCGGTTTTACCACAAACCTGCTGGTTCTGCCAGCGAGCACTAACCAACTGTAGAGGATTCAGTGTTCCCAGAGCAGTTTTCCCTGCCATACCTGCAGTTTTCTGAGCCCTCTGACGTCCCCCCTCTGCAAACACAGCCATGGCCCTGATGGCCGCGCGCAGCACGGCCCAGCGGAACACGGCCACAGGGTCCATCCCAATGAGCTCCCGCACAAACGCACTGTCGCTGCCCCGCAGCAGAGCCACGATATCCGGCCTCATGTAATCCATGTTCTTCTCCCTGAAATCCTGAAAAATAGCCACATTGAACTACAAGCTGTGCTTTGACCTAAGATATCACTACTCAGAATAACTCATTATTCCAAATAATTCTCACTATAGCGTTACCCTCCAGTCTACACTACCACCACCCAAAGTACAACTGAGTACCCTTTAATCCAGCTCATTCCCAGCAAATTTTCTACACCCTTACAAAAAACTCCCTCAGAAAGGCAAGGATTATTTTATGGCCATCAGATCCATCACCTACTTTGATCTGGTATTTCACTTTTCCAGCAAAATGGCGGATGATAAAAGCGGGCTCCATCACCGGGGTTCCAACAAAGAACTTGTTCTCCTCATGCTGTTGTTTGAATTTTGCCAGTAGAGTTTGGTTGGTGGCATGTGGAAAACTGGGAATACAAAACAAAAGAGGCCAGCTACTTCTCAAGTACGGGTGTGTTAATTATGGTGACAGAGCGAACACCTATTGATCCTTGTGAAAAGTATTAATTGTCCAAGATCTCTACACCTGCTCTGAATTTTAGAGGTGGGCTTAATTTCTGGACCCAAACCAAACAGCTCCACACACAGCAGAATATTCTGTATGTCAATGTTTCCTCCCATTTCACCAGCCAAGTTTAGTTAGGACATTAACTATTTGCCACATTTGCTACTTAATGTTCCAAGGAATTACATACATGCATTTTATTTTGATAATTAGTAATTCCATGGTAAACCACAAACATGGAAGTTTCTAAATTTGCTTAAGCCAAAGTTCAGTTCTAGCATTAATTTATATCACCACCATATTGGAGTCATTAGAAGCAAACTACAGTGTAAATCAGGGTCATAAAGGACCCTTTGCTTCCCACAATATTCCTCTCTTTTTTCAAGTGCTGTATTCATGTTCCCATTCAGTCCTTCCCTCCTCCCTGCCACACATGTTTTTCCAGATGTTTGTTGCTTACTTGCTTTCTTCATCCAGAAGATAGAACAGGCCAGTGGGTTTCTTGCTGATTAAGTGAATGCAGGCCACATTATCAGTATAGTCAATATTGTGCCAAGTGATCCCTTCACTCTTATATTCCTCCTGTGTAGCTCAAGAAAATTCCCTCATCAGTACAGTGCCCTGACCTTTGATGTCCTGTGCTCTAAGTGCTTAAAACACATCCTCAAGCAGCTACAGCAAGTGGAGTTTGTTAGTTCAGGCAGCAGAGACAGAAATAAGGAAGATTTATAAATTAGAACAGAACAGCAGGCAGACTGACTCAGATTAAAGGTCCACTTAGGCACATCACTCAACAGTGCATGTTCGGGGTAGAATTATTTAAAAACAAAAGTAGAGAAAAGAATGTTCTGCTGTGCTCTGCCTTCCCAGCAATCACAGCCTCTGACTCTGGACTTAGACATTACATCTACAGCATGCCAGTAAAGCCCTGTGTAGACACATCAGAGGAGTTTAAGTCTATTTTTCTCTTCCACAATTCTTGTATTATAGGAAATGACAAATACTTATTATCAAGTTTCAGAATTTTCAAATTGCACAGTCAGAAGTTTCAAAACAGGCAGTTAAGCTCTACACAAACAGCACCAGAACTTCCCCAAGGAAGCAATGGATATTGCCTAGGTTCAGAAAATTTGGAGCTCTCTGACAAAAGAACGTGAAGCTCTTCTGCTGAAATGACAGTGCATCAAATGCTCAACAGGACAAGCTTCCTGCTAAGTTACAAATAAAATATCAGATTTTCTTAATGCTGTAAATACCCACAAACTAATGATAAGATACTAAAGTAAAAGAAGGTATCATACAGAAAATCAAATAAGTTTTATATTAAACAAAGGACAAAGAGCACCTCTCAGTGCTCTAGATGATGATGATAAATGCATTATTTTTAAGTAGGTAGAATTCAGCCTGCCCAACAGACTGCTCAGTGTGTGCTGCCTTACACAACTAAAGTGCCATTTTCCACAGACAAAAAAGCCTTTCTTTAAAAAGATATAGAGATCCCCCTGAGGGCCCTCAGGCTGCAAGAGATACAGGAAATGGGTCATTCAAGGATTAAGCTTATTTGGAAAAACAGTATTAGAAAAAGAAAGAAGACAATGCAACTATTTACTCTGGTCAGCCTGGATAGCCAGTTCTGTCATAAGTTACCAAACACGGACCTCAACATTATGTTTACACACAAAATTTGGATGTTTAGTAATTTTCCTTTCTTTAAAATGCTTGTTTAAATTTATCTATACTACAGAATGACTTCTTCCTTTTAGCAGAGTGACTTGAGAACCACATTTTCACACGAAGCAGAAAAAAATCCAAGTTTCTAGAGCAAAAGCCCTCAGAGCTCAGTCTAGAAACAGGATCTGTTCACTCCTGCAGCACTCAAAGTGCTCTGTAAGATAATAGCATCTGCAAACAAGTAAATCAATACATGCCAGTAACATCAGGATCTCAGAACTACTGCCAGTATCAACATACAGTTGTATCCCCTAAATGCACTTGGGTGGGAAAAGCAACAAAGACTTATTAAATACTTAAGAACTGATAAAAATAAGAGAAACTGTTTCCTACTCATTAAAACAAAGCAAACCCACCTCACCTACAGACTTTTAATATCAAACTTCACAGTTTCATTTGAGATCACCTGAATGTTGTCTTAGTTTTTGCAGTTAAACAGGAACTTAGTGCCAGCCCTCTGAAGAAAGACCTCACTTCCATGAGTACACACAGAGCACTAAATAGATGAGCAAAGCCACTACTTTCAAACAATAACAAGCAATAATGAAACAAGAAGTTAAAAAAGTAAAACTTCCAGAAATATTCAAACAATTATGCCAAAGGATTTTGCAGAATAGAGGTTAGTTTGCATAATACAGGAGCTCTTGATAAAAACAGTCTTATTTCTTGTTTCTTACCTGTTCCAATTTGAAAATGTGCTGATTGAAATAATACTGAAGCTGCTCATTTGCATAATTTATGCAGAACTGTTCAAAACTGTTGGTTTCAAAATCTTCAAATCCAAAGATATCAAGTACACCAATCGACAGACACTAAAAGAAGACATGGAAATCTAGTTAATAGTCTGTTATACAGTGCCTTAACCCCCAAGAGATAAACAGTACAGAAAGCATTGCAGTCTAAGCTGATAGATTTTGAATACTTGAATATTTAATTTGAATATTTAAGAGTTTTGTCTATTGTAAAAACAGAGATGATTAAATATTACCAAGAAATTTACCATGGGCTTCTCGATCAAAATTTATCCCAGATACCTGAACACATCATTGATCTAAGGACACAACTGCCTCCAAAGACTTGTTTTGGGAGAAACTTACTGTAACAGATTCCTCCATGTCCTTCTTATTAAGAAGTGCATGATTGATTCTTAGAACAATCCAATCAAACAGAGCACTGTACAGGGACTTTGCCATGGAATCACGAGCTGTTATTGCCTGCAGATCAAACAACGTTCAGAACTTCATTTAAAGAAAAGCATTTCTGTTTCGAACCAGTGTCACTCACAGATTGGAATCCCAGCAGAGACAAATAAAATCACAATTTTCCTTTAATGTCAACTTCTAACTTTCCTAACACCTTCACAATGTCGAAGTGTACCATATTAGCTTTTTTAACCCAAAAAAGTAAGTTTCAGTTATTTAAAATCATTCTACTAATGTTCTTTTACTCACCTCATTGAGACTATAAGGCAAAATAAGCTTATCATTAGCAGTCACAGTTTTTCTTTTTGTTAGCACTTCTACCAGGATTTCTCGTTTAACCTTCAAAACAAGAGAACAAGAGTTACTGTCACCCTCCAGCTCCTCAATGAGTAATTTGACAGCAACAGTGGACATAGAACTTCCTCAGAGAAACCCAAGCTCTTTGACAACATCCATATTTATCATCCATTTACAACTTCTTTAAATTATTCTCAGCTTGGATTCATTCAGATGTTTCCCTGTGGTGGCAAAGAACACACCTACACTGAATCTACTCCTGATCAGCTCTATTATTGGTAAGTAAACAAATTCTGTTTCCATGCTACATGTCTAACCTAAATGATTTCCCCAAATTCATCTGTTTCCCCTCCCACAAGACAAATGTAGCGGAAGTACTAAAAAGAAGATCAAGATACAGCAACTGGGATATTATGAGAAATAAAACAGTCTGGTTTTATTATAAGTAGAGTTAAGTAGAAAGCGAGGGTGTTGGGATTTTTTTTTTCTTTTCCTATCTCTCATTTGACTACAGGAATATAGGCGCTCCGTGAAGATTGTAAGGTGGAAGAGCCCTATCAGGGCTTGACACCAAGGGAATGTTGCGGCCAAGGTAGGATACAATATATATAAAAATGAAAAATTTACTCTGGCCACATGGTAGGTCTTTGTATGCAAAACACCCCCCTGTACTGTACAGGGGGATACGTCATCAACCAATCAGGTGGGAGGGCGACACCCCTCCCCAGTTTGAAAAACTACCTTTTAAGGTAAAATACCTGTTACCTGTTGAATATTCAACATCTTAGGCGGCTAAGAGTACAAAGGGGCGCGGATTTTTGAATTCGGGGTGCTTTTGCCAGGCGTGTAGCTTGGGACTGCACCCAGCGCTGCAATAAAGTATTCTTTCTTGTAAGTTTCCCTGTCCTGCACATGTTTTTGCTATTTTATAAACTGGAAGAAGAGATTTTTCTCACAGATATCCAAGTGAAATGCTGATGCAGAGCATGACAAACAGGTGCATCAAACATTAGGGATTAAGAGAAATACTTTACTTTTAACAGCTGGGAAAGAATGTCCAACACTTCAGGAGGTCCCACGTCCAACCCTTCATCCCGACCCGTGGCTTTCTTCTTGTATGTGACATTACCCAAGTAGAGAATAGCTGAAAGTATTGAAAAAATCCTAAGGAAGAAAAATTAAATTTCATAAGAATTTTTCTGATGAGATCATTATAACATGTTAACAGAGCCAATTCTACTTCAAGAATTTGTCTGTAAGCCCTGAAACACTCAGGTCTCCTTGCTTCCTACTGAACTGCTTGTGATGCCAATGCACATAGAGCTTATTGCAACTCATGAACATCAACTATTAGTAACAAAAGTTTAAAGAATTCTACTTACTGTTTCTTTGTTGCTGAAAGGAAGCCAACCATCTCCATGGCTTGTTTCAACCTCTCAAATTCATGCTGGAGATCTTCCCCATCTTCAATTTTCAAGTTATGCTGTGAAGAAAGACTTACAACTAAAGGCAGAGAACGAAGCCCAAACATCACAAGAAAACAAGCATAATCTGTCCTGCTTCCTTTCATCTTTGACATAAAAGGCAGACAAACCTTACCAATGCACTGGTAAACCCCTGTCACAGGTTACCTGGTTGAGGTAGAAATAATCTTCAGGTTGCTTGAGGTGAAATTCTTTACGTTCTTCCTCACTGACTCCAAGTAGCAAATAATAGAAGACATGGTAGTTCCTACAAAGTCAATACATTTCTCTCATGAAAATATGATTTTTATTTTATGTACTTCAGATGCTCTTCAAGTCTTCCACTGATTGGAATTCTTTTCGAAAACTGTTTTAATCTCTTACCTTTCATCTTTCTCTTGAGAAACCAGACGAGATTTTTCAAGCAGGTATTTTTCAACAACAGCCCTAAGGAGCCACCAGAAAATGAAAAAAACATGAGGGCAAAAAGAAAAGACTTCAGAAAACATCAGGCAACAACTGCCAAGAGAGTTCAAATAAGTTCAAATAATGAGATCTGCACTAAAATATACAAGAGAATAACTTAGTCACTACCTTAAACCTAAAACAGGAATTTCAGTAGGCCTATATTATGATTGGAACACAGAGAAATATCTAAGAACATCTATCTGCAGTGTTTGGTTTTAGTGGAGATAACTGGAAACAGGCAGACAAAGCAAAGAAAGTGCTGATGAAAATTGTAAACAGAAACAAGATATACAGAACGGTAACAACATGTTATCCCGGGAGATTAACAGTTATCTGACAAGGAATGTAAAGGCTACAAAACCCCCAAAATATTCCAGGTAACTGTGTGACTCTCAGTTCAACGGGACTGTGTGTATGCCAGCCTAGAATGGAAGCCAGACAGAAATCCCCTCCCGGTGTGATAAAGTAACCTCCTGAATGAGATTTAAAGTCCTTGACCTGAGACACAATGACTGAGGACAAAGTTTGAGCAGCTTTTTCTCATGCTAAAGACAAAACAAGTGTATTCAAATTGTATCAATCTCCTGAGATAGTGTGACTTCATCTGAAAAGCTGCCAAACTTGTTCAGAGTAACACTCAAAGCAAATGTGCTACAGAGTTCCCAGTCACTTATGTGATTGCAAACATGAAAATGATCCAAAGGAAGGAAATATTGGAGCACAAAGATCAGTGATGGCTCCTGACACTCCATAGTGCAGCAAAACTAGCAAATACAGGCACAGGATATTTCACATTTGACACACAATTTCAATTAATTAAAGTAATAATCTTATCACTTTTTTAATCTCTCTTAATTGGTGTTTAAACTGTTCTTTAAAATGGCTTCCTTAAATATATTTCACCTCTCTCCAACTCCTCTTAAAAACTCAGATCTTCTGTTTTTCCATGCAAAATGGAGTGTTACGAAAAAGCCCTCATTTAGCAGGAAGGTAAAGATGCAGCAGCAAATCCTTAACCTGATCCAGTTGTACAACAAAGTAAGGATATTATGCATGACCTGACAATTCCATAAAGCTCAGTTAGAGACTCTCAAACATTTGATATCCAGCAAGGCTTCCCCAGTTCCTGCAGAGATCACCCCACAACCACCCCGTGCTGTACTTACCCCCTGACAATACCATTCTCTAAATAGTTGACTTGAATGAACTTCCCAAAACGACTGGAGTTGTTGTTATGTGCTGTTTTTGCATTTCCAAATGCCTGTAATAAAGCAAAATGAGTTAATTTTGAATTAAACTTAATGTGTCAACTGCCAGCTTTCCAAGCTCTTCTGTGCATTGTCCAGACCCCCATTAGCTTCCAGTATAAACTTGGAATACTATGGAAATGGCAGCACATAGATACCAAAAAGGCAGCTCAGGAAGCCCCCATGTTCCTCACAGATCTATATATGTTTATTATTTGCCCCATGCAATAACATTTTGAGGGACTGAGGGAAGGGAATAACACATTCAGATATTTTCAAGAGCACAAGACAGGTAATCACAGCTAGAGAGTACAAATCAGCCTCAATCCCTAACAATTAGGACCTTAGAGAGGATATTCAGCTGGAAGGAGGCAGCACGACTACCATGAAACTGCCTCTCCCATACAAGGGAGTCTCATTTTGAGGTTCTAGGAAAGGGGGGAAAAATACGTATGGCACAAACCCTAATTGTGCATCTCTAATATTTCTGTCGGATCACAAGTCCTCTGATATCACAAAATATCCTCAGCATGAGCCATGCTTAAAAGTAAGTTATTACATCTAAAAATCCAGTAGAATTAGTTATTGGGAATATCCTTAACTTTATCAACTCTTAACTGTGTGTTCCAAGCTTAAGGGGAACTTGTCACCCTGTACCATGAGCAGGCAATGCAGCACCTAGAGCAGAAACCCTGTGTAAGATGTAATTGTTTGCAAAAATACCCTGCTCAGGGTAGACTATCCCCAGCAATTCCTGCCGCAGATATTTCCTCTTAAAGCTCCAAGTAATTAAAGCCTCCATTAGGAAATTCTCCTCCCTAATATAGAACATTCAGGGAATGACTGCACAGAAATGCCACCCTCTTCCTCCACACACATACATCCGGAGTAGGAGGGATAAGGACTGTAGACAACACAGAACTGAGCTGTTTATACACAAAACTGCCCAATTATGTTGTATTTCCCTACATACATATCATGTTATTTGTATATTGAAAGCCTTCCCTTCTCTTTTGGTTTTGGGGCTTTTTTTCCAAAGCACCTTAAGGGTTGCAGCCATACTGCAGTGGGACTCCAGGATCACTAATTCCCAAACAGATTCTCCCAGCTTTCTACCTTTCTATCTCTTGCAAGATTTCTGCCACAAGCTGTCTCATGTTCAGAGAGCCTGAGAAACTTCCTATAAACTGGGAGAATGTCCATAATTCTTAAGGCAACTGTTATTTTTGACCTAAAGGACTAAGCTAAAGGAGCTCTTCCTGTGCAGGTGGACTGTGCTGTAACTGCAGAAGGGCTTCTGGAGGAAGAGGATTTGTGTCCAGCAGTGGCTGAAGAGACAGGATTTGTATGCAGAAGTGCTTACCTATGGCTGGAGGGAGAGGATTTGTATCCAGCACCTCCCAGATAGCTGAGCTCAGCCTCTGGATTTTCCAAGACCACACTACATATCTCACAATGCCAACAGCACCCCCACTCAGATTTTTCAAAGCAAGCATTGCCCAGCCATCAGTATTTTTTTGTAGCTTCCATCCAAAGTATCACCCAGATTTCTCTTTTCAAAGCCCATCTTGCATGCACATGCATATTAATATGTGCATAAAATCCAGGTCAACTCCTCAGCAGGGACCAAACCAGAAGTGAAAGTCCTGTGACATGAACACAGCTCTGTAAATCAAACCCCTCTTCCTCTCCAGGACAGTGGCTCAGCTCTGGCTCTCTGACAAACACCGTCCAACTTCCCATTCTGTGCCTTGGGAAATCTGTTGGAGTGAGCTTTGCCAGACTGCAGAATAATGGACTTGCAAATTGATCTCAAAAAAACCTCTTTTTCTAAAGTTTTCTAACCTAAGCCACCAGTTAACCATCAGTTCACTGGTTATATCCAAGAAACCAAACCACAGTACAGCTACATTTGCCACATTATTTTGTAAGAACTAATTTTTGGCATTATAGAGTTAAGAAACCCCATAACTTGGGCTTCCTGACAAACTTTTCTTAGTGATTACTCATGTAAGCAATGAATACAGTTTAAAACTAAAGGCTCTTATGATCTCATGTGTCTGGTATTTGGTCAAAGCACACAGCAAATTCTTAAAAGCTGATCTAATATTAACAGTTTTTAGCAAAGTTTTCATGAATGCTTTCCTCAGAAGAGCCTTTAACATCTACAACATTTTACATTCCAAGTCAGTTAACATTTTGGGTAGAGAATATTTTTTTTGTTACATTTAACTTTTAACTCTAATCACTAATCACTGTTACCATGTCCTTCCATATACCTTGGTGAGTACAAAATAAATTCAGAAGATGTGAGGGGACAAGAGAATCTCAGGTAAGGAGAAATAAATCCTTTATACAAGCAAATTCATACACTGTTTTCCCTTGTGAGTCAATGGAGACAGATAAACCCAAAAAAATTAAAACAAAATGATTCCAATGCACAACACCAGCAACATAAAAAGAGGGTGAGTCAAAAATAGCAGAGCAAGGGCAGTGGGAATCAGAGCTGGGACACCTATTCCAGGAGGCAGAAAGTCATCCAACCCATCTTCTTAGCCTGGAATGCAAGAGGCATAAAGTGGATCTGACACTCAAAACTCCTACAGCAGTGACAGATTTAAAAGTATTCAGAAAAACATCAAATTCTCCCTTTATTTGTTGTCAAAAAAACCACCCCAAACCAAGCCACACACGTGCTCCCTCCTAACACAAGAACACAACTAAAAATCTCATTGTATTAATTCCTAAGAGTTGCCAAAATCTGAAAAAGCTACTGGAGTTTCCATGTAAATCACAGACAGAGCCACCACTGCACAGCCCCATCTTCCAACATGCCAAATGACATGGAAGTCTCAAATTCCACACCCTGGAAGAGGAAATTACTTCTTTGGAGTTGAGCTTGGTTTAACAGTGGTCTTTACAACCATGCTGTGAAGTACGCACTCACCCAGTGTTCAGGGTCATTTTGCAATTCCATGTGCTGTGGGATGTTCCAGGGAACTCCAAGCATGGTAAGAGTGAAAACGACCAGGTGATTTTTTCCCCAGGAGTTGTGTGCAGCAGGGAAAAGCAGCAACAATGCATTTTTACCAAAAAAAACCAAGTAACATCCAAGCAAATGGAAAAAGGAAGTTCCATTCCTCCTCTGATTATGATTCTTAAACAAACAGATGCAGATAAATGTTTAAAACAACCACTTTCCCTGGAATAGAACAGGCTACACCCACAAAATGCATGTACAGGCTTTGATGGCAAATACAAATGAAAACCAGAGTTGAAGCTTCAGTCCATCTTATCCCAAAGCCACTAGCAATGGGAATGTCATAAGGAAAACAGAGCTACAAATGGCTTCACTGTGATTTCCACAGAACTGTAAGGCATAAAACTTTCTACAGTTAAATTTGATAAGTTTTTTAATGTGGTGAGTTCTAGAAAATCTGATCCCCCCCACCTGATTACGCTGTCAATAAAAATTCTCCTTTAGAAGACCACTTAATGAATGCTTCCTGTTGGACTTTTCATTTCATTTGGGCCTTAATTCTTCCCAAAGAATGGTTCAGTGGCATTTGGAAATCTTCAAGAATACATCCAAATGGGAACAAGCAATGATTTTCCACATAATTTAGGAAAAATTAGGATTCCCCCAGTATCTGTCCCACCTCTCCTCAACTCCCATTTCAGAGGGAAATGAACTTTCAGCACACTCAAAAAGTAACTGGAATTCTGTAATAAACCCAAGATACTGAGGGCTACAATTAAGGACAGACAAGTCAAGAAGAGCTCTGCTGCCAGAAGAAAAGGCTCCAATTCCCTGTATTCCCTCACCACATGCTCCCATCCCCTTGCTCAATTCTCTGCCACTTTATTAAATTAATTGGCTTGAAGAATAAGTTAAATTTAGGTTTCCAAAATAAATTCAGTCTTACATTGCACACTGTGCATTTTATAGCCAAAACATGCAGTTAAGACATTTTTCCCTGATGAAAGGAAAATATAAGTTTATTGGAAACTTCTTCAGTGTATATGGAAAGGTTCGATTCTCTTGTTTGAGAGTTGATAAAATAAACAAAGCTTTGATTCACTAGTCCCAATTTGACCCAAATAATAGTTCCCAAATGTAAATTCCTTTTTAGGATTCCAATCCTAAGTAAATTGAACAGTCAATACAAGAAGGCAAAACTCCAAGTCAGGGAACTATATTTTAATTACTAGATTTAGAAGAGGATGAAAAACTTAGGAGTATCTTAAAAAGGAGTTTATATTTATCTTCCCACTGGTTTTAAAGAAATTGCTCTTCACTAGAGATGATCTCCCTTATCCTGGAGATATAATTAAAAAAACCCAAAAAACCAACAAAAACCACAGCATAATCTGAGAGTTAAAGCAACTGAATGTCTCCTGAACTGTTAAAAATCAGCACAAACCACAGCTTGGGGCTGTGCTGAAGCATCACTGAACCATGGAAGGACCCAGCCTTTGATTCCTCTTCTCTAGAAAGCTACAAACAGTGCCAAGTGTCATCAGAATTATTGGAATTGAGCTCTGCTTATTAGATCCTCAACCAGGAACCTTGGAAACAGCTGAGATTGAGCAGGAAGCATCTGAGGCTCAGAGCTGACCCATGACCACCTTCCTCTCCCCAGCCCATGTGACAGCACTTGTGCTGATACCAGATTTAATTTTTTAACTGCACTGGCTCAGTATCATGTCTTTTGTTTCCCAGATGTTCGACAAGGTAATATCAAGCATCATTTAATGTCAAATCTCCTTTCCTGGTACAGCTATAACTCCATCCTTCAAAGCCTAGAAATTGTGAGCAAGGAGCTAAAATATTAACAACAGTTCATCTGTAAATCACTTAGAGATTTGAATACAGATTAATGAGCCAACACAGAAACAGTAAAAAATGTTTCCAAGTTCCCTAAGCATGCAATAATAAAATTATGAATCCACCTCCACACCACCCTAATCGTGCTCACCCCTCTGTGCTTTAACCCCTTGAACTTTTACAGAAGGTCAGCTTAGAAACAGACACATTTTTACACCACTAAAAGAGGAAGTTCCGACCCAAAACGCAACCCACTTCTACATCATGAACGTTTTTAGTCAAGAGTACATGTTCAACTCTGATGAGGACTCAGAATAAAACTTCAAAATCAAACAGAACATTCTCAAATAGTTTTGGCACAATGCAAAAAATCCCCCGAAACATTCATGTAAGAAAAATTCCCTTGTAGCACTTTAGTTCCCTTCAGTAAAACCCCAAAGTGAGTCACCACGGATGGATTTAGACGTGACCAACTCTGGCAGGAGTCTGCAGTAACTTCCACAAAGCAATATAAGCTTTCTGTGCATCCCTCCCCAGGACTAAGGTTTGACTTTTTTTTTTTTAAATTAAGCTTAGTGACTGGACTGGGAAACATGGAACTTGACTGTCAGCTGAATCCACTCTGCTGAATCCAATCAGGGTGACTGGATTTCACTTCTTATGTTCTAAACCCGCCATAATGACACTTTTCTAATGCACTCTGGATTTACATGAATATATATTCAATTCTGAAAGATATTTTAGGATTCAGATGTTTCTATTTTTTACATTTAGTTGTGAAAATCTCTTATCTTTTGGAATATTTGGGAGGACAGGCTTACACTGAATCAATTCTGACTGACAAACACCCTCAGAGAAGCAGATAAAGAAATTTCTGAGAATTTCATTTTAGACAACATGTTAGAGTCTATCTGGCAAGTCTGCAAGCTAAGCTTTCAATCAGTCATCAGATTTCCAGCTAACAAGACTATTTTCTCACGCAAATCATTCCTAAATGCTCAGTGGAAGTCTGAAGTAGTTGTGGTACTTAAGACAACAATCTTAGAGTACGAAATCACAAGTATCTCCTCATGAACATTCCCAGATAAACACAACCCTGACCTGTGGCTCCACCAAAGTTAGGAATTTGAGTTTTGAACCCTGAGCAGACAAACAGGCACACAGGGTTTTACATCTCTGCCTAGTTTGACACAGCTGTATCATGTCTGCAGAAGAGGATATGAAACAGTTAAATTTATCAAAGGCAGCAAGATCAGCTGATCAAACAGGGCTTTCCACAGTGACCCCTTCCTGTTTTCTGGTTAAAACTGTAAACGTGAACTCCAGCAACCAACAAGCCTCAATTTTACTTCTTCTTTCAAGCAGCAGAAAGCAAGGCAAAAAAGAACTTGCACATATTCCTTATTCTTTACAGAAAAGCTCTAAAAAAGCTTAAACTTCTTTTTATGAGAGTGCTGTTACATTTGAAACTATTTAAAGCTAAAAATTACAATGGCTGCATTCAAACTCTTTGCTGTTGAAGATTTTATTAGGGTTGACCTTTACATCCATCCACACTTCCAGAGTTTTTCCTTTTAGAGAATAAAAGGGAGAGGCTGAAGCCTAAGAGATCAGTTAAAGTTTGTCCTGCTGTTACCTAATGCAACATCAGCTGTGCTCTCTCTTCTCACGTGTTTAGTTTTGCTTTCTTTTGGAAATGCTGTAATAATTAAAAGCCTAAACACTTTCCCACTTTCTCCTCAACTGACAATGATGCTCTCTTCCAAACAGTTGTAGAAAGGAAATAAATCCCTCAAAAAGTGAGTTCAGAAAAATGCTGCAGGACATGCTCACACACAAAGGCAGGATCACACTAAGCACTTGGTGTTTCAGTGGAACAATCTTTATAAAAACATTTGCTGACAATTCTATTCAAATGCTATCAAAGCTTTCAGATGGAAAGCACAGGTAACCTGTGTCCCTGGATATGAGTGTTTAGTGGTGGGAATAAGTCAAATATAAATTACAAGCAACAGGAAGTCAACTGAACAAAAGGACAACTTAAGGAAAAATCAGAAGCAGTTGGGTAACATTGCCAAACACCACGGCAGCCCAGTGACATTTAAGCCTAAACCAAGTGACAAGCCTAAAACCAGTGACATTTTAAGCCTAAACCAGGTGGGTGACTCAAAAGCAACATTCAGCAGCAGTTATTTGAAGTTTTCAAACCCCAATTTTCACAGAAGGCAGTTTGAGCACAGCTTTACCTCCAAGACTGGTCCAGCTCCCAGGATGGTTCTCTCCACACCACTGGCGTACCCTTTCTGGCTCAGAGCCGTGAGACAGTGAATTAAAAAGTTTGTGCTTTGGGTTTTCCCAGATCCACTTTCACCTGATATAACAATGCACTGATTCACATGTTTTTTAAGCATTGTGTGATAGGCCACATCGGCAATGGCAAAAATATGAGGCTCCAACTTCCCCAGCTGATGATTCTCGTACATCTTGACATATTTGGGATTGTAGATGGGCAGGAACTTGAAGGGGTTAATTGCAATCAGGATACTTCCTGCATAAGTGTAAATTCGGTGCTTTAAGAAGCGGCATTTGAGATTCTCCAGGAGTGTTGTCTCTGTCAGGTTGGGGAGATTGCACAAGTCATCAAAGTCCTCCTGGTGCCACGGAAGAAAGCCCCGTTCCACCAACCTCCGAGCATCCGTCTCCTTGGAGAGCAACTGCATCTGCACATACTTGATGGTCCCATCAGTGTTCCTCTCTTGCAAGAGAAAGTAGTAGCCATCCTTCTGTGGATGCTCGTCCTGAGCACGACGAGGCCAAAGCAAAACCCTGTGAACAGGAGAATCATTTATATCAAGTACCCATTCCTCTCCTCCAGATTCTTTCACCTCCACAAGCACATAATGTTTGGAGACATCCAAGTTTAAGATGCTGATCACGTCCTTGATGACATCTGATGATGTGCTGTCCTTGGTTGCAGTCACTTTGCAGCAGGGAGCACTTTCTGTTGAGAGTTGGGGGTAAATCTGAAGGTTATAGGCTGCCTTTGCCTGGCAAACTGCACTATCAGCATCTTTTAAACTCATTCTGTCCCCAAATGGGCTTCAGTCTTCTACCCCTGCTTAGTATGGAGTGCCCATTGTCTGAAAAAAGAAAAAATGAAAAAATCAGGTGTTAAAAAGTGTGTACAAGAGGTATTAGGTATTTTCTGGAGGATGAGAATACAATTATTACATAATTAAATTATTAAAAAACAAATGCACTATCTGTGCACATCAGTGATATTATTCCAAGCAGCCTGTTTGACATATCCCATGGAATGGATAACTGTCACAATACTTATCCTCCTTTACTTTTCCTTTATTCCATGCCACCCCTTCTTCCCTGTTCTGGCAGCAAAAGCATTCATACAGCCAAACCAAAATCAACCAGGATATACATCCAAATTAAAACTTCCTTGTTTGCCCAGGTTAGTTTTAACCCAGACACTTTCCCTGTCCTGGTTCACCGTATGGCTACACGAACATTCATCCGGTCTCCCACATAAACTCTCCCTTAAAGCTGCACAAGCAACGTGATGTAGCAAGAGGGTTTGTGGTCACTTCCTAATTCAGCAGTGACAGTTCAGAGCAGCCATGACCTATGGCAGAGGGATCAGTGCATGGGTGCAAGGAGGAAGATGGTTCTGACAGAGATCCACCCTTTTTTTTTTTTTCCTCTTTTCCCCCAGATAACCTCTTTTCATGAGAGGTACAAGACATCCCACTCATCTTGAAAGAATCAGAGCCCAGAGCTGAGCAGAGCTCAGCTCCCTCCGACACATCGTAGAGATTTCTTGGACACACATCACTTACACAGACTCATTTGTGAACCACATCCTTGCTAAAGAAAGGTCTGAACCTGCCTTTTATCTTCCATTTTAGGCAACAAAGTAAAACTAGTCTTATTCCAACCACTTTTCAGCAGTAAACAAGATCTGAAATAACCCACTTCATTCACAGGCCTTTATACCCCATCACATCAACTCCACCTTCAGTGGGTTTAGGAACCTCATCCATGAGTCTCTAAAAATCATTTGGTGTGATTGCTTTTTGCTCCTTTCAGCCTCAGTGCAGGCCAGACATCTAACTCCTATCAACTAACTGAACAACAGCCTTAGAATCAACTTCTTCCTCACTGTTAAGTTAGAAGTCTCCAGACTCAGTTACCGCCTCTGCCTTTTCCGATGATTTTTCTCTCACCTGAAATTCGGTGCCTCCAGATCACCAGGACTAAGTTTACTCGTATTGCTTTAGCTCAACACTTTATTTGCTCATCAAGGGGTACTAAAAGGAGGGGGATAATAAAGTACCCCTTTGTTTTAAGTCTGTAAATCTTCATATCCAGAATAGCAGTTCAATTTTTGTTTCAAGAACAAAGTGTTATAATTATACACTTACATGCCAAATACATTAAAGACAAAAAAAAAAGAAAGAGGAAAGAGGCAGAGAAATGCCAAAGAAGTTACTTTTTGCCACTAAACAACTGCACGGGAACTTATACAAGGCCACAGAGAGTAATCATTTCAAATTAAAATCAGCAGAGCTGGAGGTATTTAAGCTGCCACTTCCACTGCAAGTAATGAATCACTTCACAGAACATATGACATAGCTGTGCCTCATGAACAGCCTCTGAGAAGGGAGTTGTGTTTAAGGGAACACAGAGCTCACAGAAGACACTATTAGATAAGCTGGATCATTTTTAGTGGCTACTCATCAAAAGGAAGGCTGAGCAAGCCACAGAAGGCAAGACAAACCACAATACATCTCTGACCAAATGGTGTGATCCACCCAAGAATGTTTTTTCCACATTAAATTTCATTCTTTTTTCATTAAGGAGGGCTGATTGCAAGTGCTGGTCATACAGAAGGCTGGAGCAGTGAGCTCCAAGTCCCTTCATCATTTCCTGTCATTATCACTGACCAGCAAATAAGTCTGAAGTATCTGTGAAGTGCAAGTGTTAAGCTTTCTTAATCTATAAAAGCTCAGACCTTGACATACAGTAGAATCTACAGCAAACTGCTGCTCATGGGGAAGATCAATCTGGGGCTCAGATAGAAAAGTAGAACAACAGCGAATATTTTCCTCTCGAGTCACTCAGTTCAAGGGGAACAGCCTTTTGCAGACTTCCTTTTTCCACCCCCCAGCAATTAATTTCAGACATACAGTCTGGTAAGATAGAAGAAGTGTCCTCAGGAACCATTATGGCCAAAACAGCTCCCTAAAAAATGTGGCAGCAGCTTCTTGCCACCACAGAAGAGCTGGACCTTGGTGCTGACCCGTGACTTTACTAACACACATTTCCTAATCTTGCCTCATGTCACCCACCAGAATGTGGTACATTGCTCAAGATCCCAGCTCATACTTTGGAAAGAGGAAACCAGAATGCAGATGCCACTGCTCTGCAAGTGACAAACTCAGGGCCCTTACAGCCAGCAGCAGTGTGACAGCTGGGAGGGTCTGCGCAGGTGTGTACAACTGGAAAATTCAATTCTTCTGTCTGAGAATGTCTAATCATTACAGAGGTTTGAGGAAAACCTGCTGGTCTGCAGCTACTTGTGATTTCCTTAGTGAGAATATCAAATTTATTTGATGACAATACTGCTCTAAAAGAGACAGACCTCGGGCTTCACACTAAACAATATTTCAAGCCACAAACTAGAGTATAAAAGCAGAAGAGCATTCAGTGAATAGATTTTAAGTTGATTACCTAATGAGTTCCAGTATTCAGCTAAGGACAAGGTATCTTCAAGTAACTGGAGGATTAGTTCCTAGTGAAGTTACATTCCTGGCATCAAAGTAAACATTTTCATGATGGTTCTAAAAGAAAGAAAAGAGTTACTGATAAAGAGATATTGAGAAGGCAGCAAGTAATCAAGAAGTTAAATCAATTATGTAGGTCAGTCGTACAGGAGCAAGCAAATAAATGCTAAACAAATTTCAACTCAGTTTACAGATATATAACAACAAATTTATCCAAGAAAAAATCCATATGAGAGGGATAGAAGTTATCCTGAAATAGGCCTGAAAACCATAGCAAGCAATCATTCAAACAGTGTTCTAATGTAACACCACAAGCATGACAAGGAATATGATTCCCAGATAACCATAAATTAATATTTTGTTAGGCAGCCATCCTACCCTTTTACTCAGAAGATATGTGACCAATACAGCATCTAGGATAAATCCAAAATTCAATTAAAAGCTGAGATAAGAGCAGAAACAACAACAGAAAAACCTGTTAGAAAATGCCCCCCTTAGAGCCAAATACTCTCCAAGCCTTGTCTGTAAGGAACGCACAGAGGAGTCTGTTATCAGAGTCAGTCGCTGCATGGGACCTGGAGTTTGGTACAAGCATCAGTCTGGAGGACAAAGCCACAACATGGCTGGAATTTGAAGCCAAACAAACTCAGGCAAACATAAGACATAAATGTCATCAGAAGGTTAAACTGCACTGCAAAAACTTAACTGAGCACAAGGTCTAGTTGCCAAAGCTCATTTTGGAAAAATCAGTCAGTCCTCAGTTACAAATGGGCCTCACAATTAGAAAAGTTAATTAGGTACCATCCTCTCATTTATGTCCAGAATGGTCTGAAGATACGATTGCAAAGATTCCTTCTAATTTTATGGGGAGAAATTTTAAGCAATTGAAATAATTATTCAATGTGATTGGCTCATCAAGGAAGCACAAGCACAGGCAGAGAATACTGGGAGAAAAGCAGAAATACAAGAGAGAAGGTAATACTGAAACCATGCAAACCCTGCAGCCCAACCACCTCTGCTTGGTTCTGTCTGTAGATGGAAATTCTGCAGTTACCTCAACTTCTTTCAATACTCTTTCTTACAAGAAACCCCTTTCCAATGCATGGAGGATAAAAATCTGTAGCTTTACTTTTTGCTCAGACAATTTTAATAGAAAAAACAAAAATTCCAATTCTATATGATAATTTTGATGGTATTTTATAAGGGTTTTCAAGACTCCAATTAATTTTTTAATAAACCAACACTGTTCACTTCATAACATGGCAGAACTCTAGCAGAGAATTTCACCCCTATCAGCGCAGGGGATCTGTTTAGTTTAAATAAGGCCATATTTTGAAGACACATATTTAGTCAGTGAATCACAGCGAAGCTAAAAAGGGAAAGCTACCATTACAGCAAAATTGTTGAGGATGAACTTTATAATATTCCAGTTCTTCCCATTTTCAGTGCTGCATTCCTCAAATGGAAAGGTTCAAGCTTCTCCCACTGTTCACCACGTAATTTTCAACGCAGAAGGAGAAATGGATCACAGGTACTTGACCTCTGATATTCTTAAACACCAGAATTGCCAATGACCATCCCCAAAAGAGGCTGCTCTGTCTGATCAAATTGAAAACATTTAGGAATTTCAAAAATATCCATTTATTACCCATCCTTGATTTCCAAAGCAAGGAATTTCCAGCAAAACAGGCCGCAGAGACACCTTAAAATTTCCACAAATAACTATGCAGTGCAGGTAAAGCAAAGACTCTTGTCCTACCTCATGTCATAGGGGCAGAAGGTGCTGTTAGTTAAGAAGAATTAATTTTAATTTCTCCCAATATTCCAGGCATTTGTAGATTACCTGAATATTGCTTAGTAAAAACACTTCAAGGCTTTCCTTGGTTACAAAAAATTCCAGTGGACTAAATTTTACACCCTTGGGTTTTTTTTAACTAAAAGCCCTTGGCTTTTTCTACTCCAAAGGGAGGAGTTCTGAATGGAACATGCAAAATTACAACACATTTGTAACTACTCTTTGTAATCAATCCTGGCAGGGAACTTACTGCCCCAGAGTGCCTGGCAAAGGAGAAGCTGGGCTGCAATGTATAACACAGGAAAAAGGCAAAGAAATCACCTTTGGTACAGGCAGTTCCTCCTCAGTTACCTGCTCCCTGCAGAGAGATCCCAACTCACACCCTCAAACCCCCCCAGGTACAGAGACCTTCCTCCGAGTGACTCAATGCACAACCTCACCTGAAGACAAGGATGCCTTATCAGGCTTTACAGTGACATTAAAGGTCTATTTATGACATGTTACTACCTTATAAAAAGTGCAATGTCAGAGTTACAGATGTACACGTAAGTATGATTCAGAGGGAATGAAAACATGGGCCTGTTGAGGAAACAGGAATGAAGGCAAAACAACTTTACTTAGAGGTAAAGAACATAAACCAAAAGAATCTTGGAGACTATTCTACCACCTTTTGTAGCTTTCTTAATTTTATCCTTAACAGCATTACAGCTGTCAACAAAGGAAGTCAAAATTTCACTGTTCTAATGCTGCATTTACACCGATGAGAAACTTTTTAAAGAAACTTTGGGTTGAACTTTCATGTGAACAGAACATATACATGTCAAAAATACCTTTAAAAACACTTTTATTGTAAAATATCCTTGGTCTTTAAAGGAAGAGCAGATTTTTTAGAGTCTGCATTGAGTTTCATTTGGTAATCAGAGACACACAATACAATAAAGCCTCAATAAAAGGAGCTCCACAAGCCACGCTTAAGTCACTTGATACACCAAGAAAACACAATATACTAGAGACAAAACCTTTGAATTTTCATTTTCTGAAATAAAGACATTTCTAGTCCTTTCTATTAAAAATATAAATTCTTATCAGCACCTCAGGCTTTATTTCTCCTTGGTATTTGCATAAACAGGCCTTGTTTCTTAGAAATGTGATAAACTCCTTCAGCCTTCAAACTTGCAAAAAAAAAAAAGTTCTGAACCACAACCTTTTCGTTGAATCAGAATTTTTCACTCCTTCCCTTGGCTGTTGGGACGGCCAATACTGTTGCATTTCTTAGGAATTTTTCCTTTTTTAATGCCTAGGATATGCAAACGCTGCCTTTTGACCTTCTAGCTGGCGAAGGCCATACTGAACTATGTGCATGTGAGTCAAACAGTTATTCAGACATGGAATTATTCAAGAAGTCTAATGTTTGAATCACTAGCGGTCAGAAAACTCTGCCTGTACAAAGCACCTTCTCTAGATGAAGCTCATTTAAATTTTTCATCAGCTGCATTTACTCTTTCTCAATTATTCAGTCCTGTAAGTGTTTTCCACCGAAAACCCAGACCTGGGACTCTTCCCTCCGTGTTTGTGCAAACAGCTGCTCTGTCACTGCAGAAGCCGCAACATCCAACTTCTGGAAAAGCTTTTTGTTGAGACAAACGTTCAAGTAGGGTTAAAAAAAAAAACCAAACCCCAACCAACTAAAGCTGTATAGTTCTACAAACACAGTTCCTTTACATTACTGCAGTAAATCCTGAGTCTTACGCTAATAAGACTAAAGACAGAGGAAGTGGCCTTAGATGCATCATCCTGAAAACCAAGATATCAGACTTTAAATGTAGAGGCAGAGAACCTCATCATAGTTCAAAGACAAAATAATCAAGATGAATTCTTTTCTAAAAAAAGCCAAAATTCATCTTGACGATAATATGAATATGCGTTAAAAGTTCCCCAAACTGCTTCCCCTACATTAAATGGATTTGCTCCTGACAAGATTCTGAGTGAGACACTGAGGGTCTACTAAAACCTGATGGATGTGACACCAGCATCCCAAACCAGAATGCAGAGTTACCTCACACTGTTACTTTAGGTCAAGTTCTTCAGCCATGGATTCCAGCTACCAGGCCTGAAATCAAAGTTCCTAATTACCCATGACAAACTCCTATTTGCAAACAGCTTGGCAGACACTCCGATACCAATCCACCTCTAGGAGTAATGTGGGAGGATGCTGATGACATCTCTGAAAGGCTAACTGCGTCTGCCGGAAGCCTGAGATCATCTCCAGCCCTTTTGCTCCACTGCCACCCATTTCCACGAAGTGAAATCAAAGAATACTGAGCTCATTTGCATCCAAAGGGCCTCTCACTTTTCACAAACGAGACTTGCAAATAAAGTTGGGTAAAAATTTTGCCAAAATATTTAAGGAGTAGTAGAAAACAAGGTTAAAAATGACACTGGGAAGTCATCTTACATTAGGATCGCACACACCTATGTCAACTGTATGGTCAGGAGAGTTATGAGTCAGGGTAGTAGTGTGCTACTTTTAATCTAGAAACATGTAACAAAGGATGTTCTCAGCTTGCGAAAGCTTTACTTTCCAGAGATTGCAAAACCAAGCTTACCAAAAGCCCGAGCACTACCGACATACACACAGCTAGAGGCATGAATCAATTGGGCAACGATGGTCACCACGATAAAGCACAACTCCAGCACGGCAGCAGCGCTGTCAAAACAGCTGCCCAAAACCAACACAAACAAAACAAAAGAGCTCTGAGAGTTTTAACGAAACATTTGAAAGATGCTGAGATATTACAGGCTGTTCATACTGAGAGTCAGAGGCGGAAAAGCAGAAGGTTGTGTGGTTGAAAGATGGGAGGAACAGGAGGTGGAAGTTAACACCGTGCCCGGCTCAGCGGCCGGGTCTGCCCCGGAGACGGGAGGCACAGTCTGGCATCAGGAACATCCCTTCCCCGGAGCACCTCCAGCTCCTCGGGCACGGCAGATGCAGAGCGGGTCCAGCAGCACCGCATGTGCCCCCGCACGGTGCAGCCCCGCACCCGGGCACGGCACCAGCCCCGACGGGATCCGCTCCGGGGGCGTCCCGGGGAATCGCTCCGGCCCCGAGCTCCGGAAGGCTGCGCAGGAGACCTGCGGCTCTCCCCGGTTTGGCACCGACCCCCAGATATCCCACGAGAACAGACCCCCAGACACCCCCTCGGAACTGCCCCAAGGCACCGATCCCCGCATAGCTTCTCAGAACGGACCCTCGGACACCCCGTCGGAACCCACCCCCGCACAGCCCCTCAGAACCAACCCACAGCTCCACTCGCCTGGCACCGACCCGCAGGTACCTTCTCGGAACTGCCTCACGGCACCGACCCTCGCACAGCCCCTTACAACCCCAGACACACCACCAGAACCCACCCCCGGAATCCTCTCAGAACCCAGTCCCAGGCACCCCCTCGGAACTGCCCCAAGGCACCGACCCCCGCACACCCCCCGGCCGCTCCACAGCGATCCCTGCTGCCGCCACCGCAGCGCTGAGTCGCCCGTAGTGAAGAAGGAGGAGGCAGAGGAGACCGGGAGGACGGGAGGAGGAGGCTCGCTGAGCCCGTTACCTGCGCCGGTGTCGAAGCGCGGACGCCCCAGCCCCGCCGCAGCCCCAGGCCCCGCGCGCGCCACTTCCGGGTGGGGGGGCGCGCCCATTCAGAGCCGTGCGCGAATCGCGCACGCGCCGCCTCGCTTAAGGGCCGGGGGGGTGGGGGTGGAATGTGTTTATGGGGCCGCGGGTTCGACACCCGACCAGGGTTATTCCACCGCCCGAGGCTCCTGGCACAGCTGGGCAGCGGGAGCCAGGTGCTGTCTGTGTGTCTGTCTCGCCATCTGTCTGTCAGCGGCAGTGGGCGGATTCCTGTCAAAACTCAAGAACCTGTGCTGGGAGCGTCGCCGCCCGGCGCTGTGAGAGCTCCCACTGGGGGAGTGGCTGCTGCTCGATGTGTGACAGCGCTGGGGCAGCGCAGAAGCTCCCGAGCATAGTGTGCTTGGGTTCACTGAATCACAGAGTGTTTAGGGTTGGAAGGGACCTCTGCAGATCGCCCGGTCCAACCCCCCGTGCCCAGGCAGGGTCACCTGGAGCAGGTGACACAGGAGCGCGTCCAGGTGGGTTTGGAATATCTCCAGAGAGGGAGACTCCACGCCTTCCCTGGGCAGCTGTTCCAGCGCTCTGCCACCTCTATGGAAAGAAGTTCTTCCTCATGTTGAGGTGGAACTTCTTGTGGTTTATTTTATGGCCGTTGCTCCTCATCCAGTCACTGGGCACCACTGAACAAAGTCTGGCACCATCATCTTGCCATCCACCGAGGAGATATTTATATGAATTAATGAGATCCCCTCTGAGTCTTCTGCTCTCTAAACTAACCAGGCCAGCTCCTGCAGTCTCTCCTCATCAGAGAGATGCTCCAGATCCCTCATCACCTTCGTGGCCTCCGCTGGACCCTCTCCAGCAGCTCCTTGTCTTTCTTGTCCTGAGGAGCCCAGAACTGGGTTCCACCAGCTGACGTTGCAGAGAGCGGCCACCAAAGGCCTGAGGGAAAAAAGGCTTTCGGGCCCAGCCAGGAACTGCCAGACCCTCGTTTAACCCGGAGGGCAGCAGCCGCCGGGTGCGACCCGTCAGGCTGCGGTGGCTCGTTTCAGCCCTCCGCGCCGCCAGGGGGCGCTCTGCCGCCGCCGCCCAGGGCGGTGCTGCGCGGGCGCGTTGGTTCAAACGCGATGGCGGCTGAGGCGGCTCAGGGCTGAGGGGGAGGGATCTCTGCCCGGCCCCCTCGCTCTCCCGCTACTACCTTGGCAGGATGTCTGCACACAGGAGAGACCCCGGCACCGCGGCGGCGGGCGGACAAGCGCCTGTAGCTAAGCGGAAAGGTAGGCGTGGGAGGTGAGGGGGGATCCGAGCTGGCTGAGGGCGGGAGCCCGGTACGGGTGAGGGGGGAACCTCAGCCCGACTGAGGGGGTTGATCCAAGCTGGCTGAGGAGGGGGATTCGAGCCATTCGAGGGCGTTGATCCAACCCCCTTGAGGGCGAGGGATCCGAGCCGGCTGAGGGGAGAGCCCTGTACGGCTGAGGGGGGAGATCCGAGCCGGCTAAGGGGTGAGGAGCATCCGACCTGTCGGGCCCAGCTGAGCTATCTTTGCCCCTTTTCCAGGAGGAAGAACGGTGCAGTCTCGTTACCTGCAGTACGATAAGAAGAACACCGAGAAGGTACCTGGACTACCGCTCAGCAAAGGGTAGAAATGGTGTGAGGGGCGGCTCGGACATAGGGCAGCGAGACCTGGGCAAAAAACCCGGCTCTGCTGGGGTTGTGAGGGAGCTCTGTGTGTTACCAGGTGGGAGCTTGGGGCTACACTCGAGTGACTTGCAAGGTGCCCTGGGATTGAGGCTGTTTGTTGTCAGCATTCGAGTTGAAGATAAGGTACATTGCTGATTATGTTCTGTCTTACCTGTGTGTTCATTTGCAGGGTGCTTCAGCAAGTTCCTCTTCATTGTGTGCTGCCCCACCATCTTCTGCAGCTAAACCAAAATCAGTTCTTTCTCAGAAACATGAAACTTCTGTTGGTAGGTTTTACCGGTATTTCAAAGCTATTCTTTCTTTTTTCCAACCTCTGAAACTCTTAACAGCTCTAAGATGGCGATATTTTTTATTACTTGCATCTCTGCCAGTCATTATTTGTATAAAAATGGGAACTGAGAAGCTTGATGTGGGATTAAGAGATGTGAACTCAAGTGCTGGATCTAGAATTGAATGCTTGGGCTGCCTAAAAGCATCTTTCCTGCCTTATGCAGAAGATTTTGAACTGTTCTTCTCCTGTGCCCTCACCTGTACTCTGCCTTTTTTTTTTATTTAATCTTTTTATTAAACCCAGTGTAAATGCCTGAAAAATCCCTGTCTGCAAAACAGTCCATTTTTATTTCTTTTGTAAGAATTGCAAAATAATTCTCTGGTAAGGCCTTGACTTGAAAATCATGAGGAAATCGGGACATCTGAATTGAGAAAGGTTGCTCCTGTTCAACATTCTCCAGCCAGTCTTTCTCACCACGTGTTAATTCCTTGGTTATTCCCAACCATTCTTGTCTGTCGTTACCCACAGTCCTTGGTTGGCTCCAAGGTGTTTGGGACATACACATTAGTGTATTATCTTCTGGGAATTGAGAGCTTGGAGGGTCTTACTTTGGACTTTAGTCATAGCAGTTTTTCATCCTGGCTGCAATTCCATTGGTAACTTTCTTTGAAGGTTCAAGAAAAATAAGTTTCCAAGGCTTTTAAAAAGCAGGTGTTCATTAGAGAGCGCTGGTTCCTGAGACCAGTGTTTCTGATCAGCTCAAGAGGAGCTTAGTCCAGTTTGTCAAGGCTGAGCCTTAAGCAGCATTTCTCAGATCATGGTGTGGCCTGAGATGAGGGGGATTGTGACTAAAATCAACTTCTCTGTGCCTCTACAACATGTAGTTGTGAATTTGTGCAGAACCTGTTCACATTCTTTTAGTTTGATAACAGCTTCTTTTCACAGGTGTTGGCCATAGCTTAAGTCAGAGTATCTTTGAGAATGGTGACTTGCAGTCCACCTTATTAGATGAAGAAAAAATTAAAAGACCGGACCTTGATCTCTCAGCTATTAATGGTACATTTCCATTTATACCTGATTTCTGGTTTTATTATTTTTTAATGTATGTGCTGAAACATGGTGATAAGAAATCACTGTATTCTTGTATACTCACAAAAGGATTTTTTTAAATGAAGTGAATGTTGTTTCTGGTGTCTTTAAGCAGAGCTACTAAGACTTTTAAGGTTTAAATTAACCTCTCAATTTGTAATATCTTTTGGGTGCCCTGTTGGTTTTGTTGAAGATAAAAAATTAAAGTACTCTCAAGTCTTTATTCCTGTAACAGGTGGGTGTTGGACTGTCAGCTCTTCTGAAAAGTAGATCCCATCTGTCTGTAACTGTCACTTAAAGCTAAATGCTCACATGATCCACATCTGCTCATGAGTATATCAGAGCCAGACATAGAGCACAAGTCTTCTTTACCGGTGCACATAATAATTTTGAAATTATCTCTGCCTTTAAAGAACCTGATGGTATGTTGATCCACTCTGTAGACCTTGGTAGAAGAGAGCACTGACTTTTTTGTTGTGATACAGATAAAACTGTCCGCAAGAAGAGTGATTGTTCAGAATCAGCTGAAGAAGGAGATGCATGGACACAGACAGAGAAAACTGGAGCAGTGAGTCTCACTGCTTTCATTTGTAAGGATATTTATTTCGAAATGTGCAAAATGAAGATTTTCTGTCTCTTTAATCTGGATTACAACTGAGGTCCTGGGATGATCTAAACCCTCCTGACAGAAGTCAGTTCTACTGGTGGCAATGTGTGGTTTGTTTATCAGATCTCTGAACGCTGACCAGAACTTTGCTTCTCTCTGGTAAAGAATCTGTTCCAGTTATAGCATCTCCTCAGGTGGATTCTTTTTGCATTCCTATCCTGTTTAGTTCTATCACCTTATCTTTGAGATTTATCTGCTTAAAGAACTAACATTGATTCAACCTGGTTTGAAGTGCCTTATTTAGGGATCTCATTCAGTGTAGGACTAAAACTTCAAATTCTCTGCCAGTATTATGAAAACGTGCTGAAAATATTATAAAATGTTGTGGAACAATAAGGTATATTTAATGAACACGAGTTGTTTAAAACCCCAAACTTTTCTGATCAAACTTACTGTTGTTGGTGATGATTCCAGGCACAAATCGGACTATTGGTAATTTATTTGACCACTGAAAAAATTATTGCTTAAATACCAAACTTGATGCAGTATATTCTTTTCTTTTCTGAAGGAAACTGATTCCAGTGATTCAATGACAGAGCTGGAATCTGAGACACTACTTTTAACTTACTTAAGAATAGAGGTGAGAGTCAGTCAAATATTTGGTGTTTCAGGTAGAACCTGATATTGAGGAATTGTTTAATTTCTTAAATGCTTCCTGATCCATAGAAGTTAGATTTTTGTGACTGTATGTGATTATGGTTGTAAAAGTGTGTTATTTGCTTTGAAAACTCTTAGAGTGAGTTTAGTGCCAGTTTATTATCTGGTGCTGGTTCTTAGGAATTGGGGGGATGCAGAAGTTTTGGGAAAACTGTGTGAGTCGGGCTGGAGTTCAAGGTTATAGCAGTGACTTTTTTCCCTCAGTGGTGTATGTGTGTATTTTCCTTTACAAAAAGCAGTAGGGGAAAGAGGATTGAGGGGGGCTTTAATTCTGATGTTCTGTGCTTATTACGTGATGTCTCCTATTCATTAGTTACAGCTCTTTGACCTGGTTTACATCTGTTTACTCAGAATATGTTAATTGCTTAGGTGTAGCCTTAACTGTGCATATTTTTGGGATGTAATAGACAGGAAAAAATCTTGCCAAGCTGGAGGAAAAAGCAGAAAAAAACTTGATGATGTTGTCTGAAGAAAAGCAGAGACAACAGGAGAAGCTCTTGGAGTTGAAACGTGAAATTCTGCTTAAAGAGAGAGAGCAGAAGCTCAGTGAAGCATTAGACAAACAGGTAGGTTGTTTACAATTTATGCTTACATTTAAACAAACTCATATATGAAGTAGCCCTTTATTCAGAGAATATTTCTCTGCTGGAGCTGAGATGCCAACCCTTAATGAGAAGTGAATATCTTGTGTTCTTTCTTTGTCTGGTTTGTCTGTGTTACCCAGCTCTAATTTGGCTGTAAGAAGACAGGTTTCTTATGAATAATTAATGTTCAAAACTGTATCTCTCTTTGCTTTTTAACAAATATGCACTGCAAAAATGAAACAAGGCTTTTGGAGAACACTCTTGTTAAGTACAGTTAAAGTAATTGAAGCATCTGCTATAAAACCTTTTGCCTGCTGTGTTGCTGATACCTCTGAGCTACAGGACCAAAGAAACTGGTATTGACCTGGGCGTTTTGAGGTGGTAGAGGAAAACATATTAAACAGCATGATGGGATTATTATACCACAAATTTCTTGAATTCCTCTGTCAGAAAGCATTTCAGAGTGATATTTGGTTGGAGGTTTTTTAATAAATTATTTTTCTGTATTGAGCCATGTTTTTAATTACAAAGTAGCTGCTTTTGGAGAAGTCTTGGTTCATTGTGTATGTGTTTCAGATTGAAGTGCTGTCTCCCCTCGTTCCTGTCTGTGAACAGTTTCAAAAGCAATATAAAAGCTTTGCAGCTTCCCTGGATGCCACTAGACATGAATTACCCATAAAGAACATTCACATAGAAGGAGATAAGCAAACATATCTTGGTATGAAAACTTGATTTACCAAATTTACTTTCAGAAATAGTGGTTTTATGCTAAAAAAACTTCTTATATTGTTATTGCTACATGTGTCTATGGCTATTGGAGGAATTTTGAGTGCTCTTAGAGCTTATGTGAACACTGGGCTGCAGCATTAGTCACACATTGTGCTGTGTGTAATTCTTATCTCTGTTTAACCACTTCACTGCACTTGAACAGGTTTTTTATCTTGCAGCAGGGAAGAGATTAATTTTTTAAGCTGGGTCAGTCTTCATATACACCTTCTTTAGCAAATTTCTGTATATTTTAACTGTATTCATGACATTACTCCTCATTTCTTGTCCCTACTGCGTAAATAAGGAATATGGAGGAATAAATAAGTAAGTAAGGAAAATGTTAATGAGGAAAATGTAGGAATACTGTGATCTCTTCCTTTTTCTGTGTTTGAGAGATACACTCACCTGGGTAGACTTGCTCATGTTTCTTGTAGAACTGGAGCTTAAATATTATTGTGTTGTGTTGAATCAGAATGTTCAATAAATCAGTACATGTGTTTTGTATTGAAGTCTGGACAAAAAGTTACATTTTTAAACTACTGGTCTGCAAGAAACAATTTACAATAATCTTGCACTTAGAAACAAATGGAAACATTTATTAAAGAACTTAGAATTCTTGTAAGAAGACTTGAAATAAATAGGTTTATGTTCCTTTTTGGTTTATGAACGCTGAAGGAAATGACTGGATAAATTTCTTGGGGGGCTACATGCCAAGAGCAATACATGTAACTGGCCAGGGAATTTTGGATGTTTAAAACTTATTTTTTCTCTCGCATTTGCATACTCTAAAATTGCTAATCAACCTCTCATTCAATAGCCCGTTGCTAGTGCTTGTCACAATAATGAAAAATAATTTGGCTTTCACAGTTTCACAGTGTGTTTGTGAAAGCTGAACAAACAGTAGTTTTTCATTATCTAGTTCACTTGCCTCTGGGTTACTCCAGCTGCTGATATCCTGTATTAACTGGTGGCACTGCATTTTTAATAATACCTTTAACATCTCACTTGTAGATGAACTGGGAAAGCAATTAAAGATCACACGGGAGCTTCTGACAGAAATTATGCCAAGCCACTCAGAAGACTGTGCAAAAGCACTTACTGCACTGAAAGAGCTTAAAGAAGTGTCTCAGAAACTGGATAAAGAGCTTCAAAGGTAATTACAAAAGTTGGGTGGAAGACTTGTTGATTAAATATTCCAAGGAAAATCTATCAACCTTGCCAGAATATATCCAGAACATAGAATGGAGGAGGATTAACTGAGGGTTTGGTAGCAGTAAGTTTAATTCTCTTTATAGCAGCCCATCTGCATTTCTGTCCCTGCCCTACCTACAGTCAAAGTAGGATGGTTGGCTTTGTTTTTGTTTGTGCGTGCCAAGTGAACTACTTTAGTGTGCTATTCTCTGCCGCTTTAGGTGAGAATTTCAGTGAGCAAGAACAGACCTGGTAAGTGCAAATATGTAGGAGTGGAGAACTCTGGGAGACAGAGAAGTGAACTGGAAACAATGTCTTAAATAACAACCCTGCAAATGTATCATCCTTTAGGAGCATAGAATTGTTTTTTTTTTTTCCTCAAGTATTGTATCAACAAATACAAAGTACCACCAGGAAAGTGAAGAAGAGTTAAAGCATGACATATTCAAGAATATTTCATTCATTGTCCCGGAAGAGATTACAACTCAAATCATTGAAGCTACTCATCTCCCCCACCTGCCAACTGCCCCTGTATTCTCCAGATTCTTGTCTTAGGGAAGAAAATTCACATTTTACTTTTTTTTTTATTCTGGTGGGGCCATAGTAGGAGAAAGACACCAATGTCCAGGTGTGTAGTCTTTGGGCTAAAGCAGAAGTCACTGTCCTTTGGAGTCACTGATTCAGCTTCATGTGTTCCAGGAGCTTCAGAGAAGTGCAGAACCTGTCGTTTGAAGTCAGTAAAGAAGTTTCTCTGCATAACCAAAGTGCATGTGAAGAGAAGCACGGGCTAGATGTTGTGAAACGCTGGTATTTCAACTAAGTTTCTGTATAGTTTTACTGCTGGGTAGGTGCTAACTCAATGCCATTGGACATGCTATCCTTTTGCTTCTTGTATGAACATACAACAGTTTTTCAGTTATATGAGGATGTGAAACCAGCAGCACTGATACAGAAAATGGAGTGTTGTTCTGCCTGCTGTCCCATCAGGACACATCACAGCTCTCTTTTAACATGGATTTCTGTGACAGCTGTTTCATCACTTTCTGCCTTGACGATACTGTAAAGTAAATAATAAGAAATAATAAGTAAATAATATTCCTGGTGTTGCCTAAAAGACTGCGGAGAAAAAGACTCCAGGCCAATTTATTGTATAAGATGAGATAAAGAGAGCAGGTCCTTTAACCTCAGGCCTAAGGCCCAGGGAATACGTACCTCGCACACCCCCTCAGGCAGTCGTTCTATGATTTTATAATAAGGTCCATCCAATCCCGGTTCTGTCCAACCCTGGTTCTGCCCCATTCTGCCCCTGACACACCTGTTTGGGAATTGGCTTTGGGGTCTTTGGGACCCCTTCTTCCTCATCTTCATCTTCTTCAAAGCACATAGAATCCTTGGGGTTCCTCCAAGGTTCTGGGCTTGAAGGTCGCTGTGTCTATGTGATATCTTCTGGTCCAGGCCTTAGGGTGTTTTTCTACAATTCTACCTTGAAAAGAAGACTAAACATGCTAATGAAATTTTAGAGGGATTGATATGAAATGGGATAATAGGGTTGGGTATGTGTAAACATTATGCTACAGGGTAAGGGATATCATCATGGCCAGTCTTCGTGAACGAAGATTTTTGGGAAAGGTCTTTACCCTTCGAGCCTGCGCAGTGGATTTTTTAGATGAGACACAGTGTGTGCTGAACTGAGCCCACCCTTTAATCCTAAGGTTCATCTGCTGGGGCCAAGCGAGCTCGGACAGTGGCAGTGAGGTCCTCAGGACGTAGGTTTGTTTAGAGTGACCTTCTCTTAGATGGATGGCCTTACAGGGCTGACGAGCTCCATCTGCCCGGGGAAGTCCCCTGACTGGGAATCGAACCCGGGCTGCGGCGGTGAGAGCGCTGCATCCTAACCACTAGACCACCAGGGGGCCCCCGTAGGGATATAATACAGCTACATTAAAATCTACGTTCACTACACATCTACTTCTAAAATCTATAAAAGTTTAAAAATCAGGATAAAAAAGCTCTGAGGCATCAGTCCCCCCTTTAGAGATGGATAAAACTCAATCTTGTCCAATCTCTACCACTTATACCTATCATTATACCAGAGAGATGGCCAACATCTACAACATCGGTTCATGCAATGAGCTATTATACAAACACTAATTATGCATATCACTAATATAAACAGTTGTTTTATCTGGGTCCAATTTGGTAACCGTGAAGTAAGTTTGTGGAGAATGTCTCCAAAACCCAGTGAGACATCCTCAGGAATTGCCCAATGTAGAATTTAAACTTGTTGCCAAATTTCAGCTGAATCCATAGTGCAAATCCAGCACTCACTTTCATGAAGGATATTGGATCCATTTTTGCTAAAGCCACATGTAAATTTTGGTTCTAAACCTGAGTCATAGTTACCAACTGTACAGATAACATATACAGAAGAAACAGTCTAGGCCACATGCTCTTCATCGGTGTCAGGCTCTGATTTGCTAGTAGTTCCAGGAACTGAAGCTTTCTTAACTCTGGAGTAATGAAACCAGGGTCCTTTGCCAGCAACTTGGACTGCAGCGAGGGAAGTCAGCAGGACTCAGAATGGTCCTCTCCACTTGGCTTGCAGTGGGTCACTGTCCCAGCATTTAACGTAGACCCAGTCTCCAGGCTGGAATTGATGGGCAGGGGTGTCCAATCCTGTGGGTCTGGATAACTTAATGAATCTCTGCACTTTCTATAAATACTTTTGTAGATCAACTTTCCCCCTCATGTGAATGTCCCCTGGAATATGTGGAGCTTGGTATGGTCTCCCATATAATATTTCATAAGGACTTATGTTGTTTCTCCGCCGTGGTTGTATGCGAATTCTCAACAGAGCTAGAGGTAAAGCCTGAACCCATGACATGGATGTTTCCTGACAAATTTTACCAATTTGCATTTTAAGAGTACCATTCATACGTTCTACTTCGCCGCTTGCCTGAGGTCTGTAGGGAGTATGCAGGTCCCAGGCAATTCCCAGGACGCGACAAATCTCCTTCACTACTGTTGCAATAAAACGTGTCCCTCTATCTGATGACATTCCTAGAGGAACCCCAAACCTTGGAATTATATGGTTGAGCAAAACTTTTAGCACTTCCCTTGCTGTGTTAGTGTGACAGGGGTAAGCTTCAGGCCATTGTGTCAACCAGTACTAGTATGTACTTGTATCCCTCCCTGGGTGGTAACTCAGCAAAATCTATTTGCCAGTAATCTCCGTGAAGGTCCCTGGCCTTTGTTACCCCTGGCACCACTCTCTTGCTTGTATCAGGATTATTTTGCCTGCAGATTTCACATTTACTTAAAATGGATTGCACGACTTTGGTCATACCTGTCCCTATTACTGCCTTCTGCAAATAGGCAGATGTTTTAGAAGGTTTTCTGTTCCCCAGTGGGTAGCCTCCTGTTCCCGCAGAGCTATCTCCCTAAGGAGTTGGGGTGTGATTACAACATGTCCTGTAGGTGTAACAGCCTGTCCACTTTCTTTCATTTCAGCATTAAGGGTCTTAATTAACTGGTGGTCTTTCTCATCATATTTTGGGGTGAACCCTGTCAGAGCGATTTCCTTCTGTGGTATTACTGCTAGGATACCTTTTTCTGCAGCCCCATTTGCCACCTGGTTGGCAAAATGATTTCCTAATTCGGGAGTTGCTTTCCCCTTCTGATGAGCTCTGCAATGCGTGATAGACACTTCCTCAGGCTTCCACATACGCTGTAGGAGTGCATGGATTTGGTCTGCATGTTTGATCCCACTGCCTTGGGCCATTAGTAGCTCTCTCTCTTTCCAGATGGCTCTATGGGCACATACAACACTGAATGCATATTTAGAATCGGTCCATGTATTTACCTTCTTTCCTTCGCTCAGTTCGAGAGCTCTTGTCAGTGCAATCAGTTCCGCCTTTTGGGGTGATACATCCGCTGGCAAGGCCTTTGCCCCGACTACCTCGTCCTTGGTTGTCACTGCATGCCCTGTCATTTGCTTTCCATCCCTCATGAAACTGCTTCCATCTGTGTACAGTTCCCAGTTTGGGTTTTCCAGAGGCACGTACTTCAGGTCTGGTCTGCTGGAAAAGGCCTCCTCAATGGTCTGCAAACAGTCATGCTCAGGCACACTGTCAGTCAATGTTGAGGACAGAAACATAGGAGGATTTACAATAGATGTTGTTTTCAGGGTAACATCATCCTGTTCCAACAACTCAGCTTGGTATGTAAGCATTCTGCTGGGGGACAGCCAGTGGCCCCCCTTTTCCTCAAGCACAGCTTGGACTGCATGGGGTACATACACGACCATGTGCTGCCCAAGGGTGAGTTTTTGGGCCTCCTGGATCAGGATAACAGTTGCTGCTACAGCTCTCAAACACCCCAGCCACCCTTGGCTAACACTGTCTCGCTGTTTGAAGAAGTAAGCCATAGCCCTTTGCTGGTTTCTCAGGGTCTGTGACAGTACCCCCAGAGCAACATTCAGTTGCTCATATGTGAACAGTTCAAAAGGCTTAGTTAGGTCTGGTAGTCCCAATGCTTTTTAAGGACTTTAATTCTTTTTAATAATAAAGAATATTTTCCACTGCTGTATCATGCTTGAATATCTTCACTGATTTCCTACAGAAGCTTTTGTTTCCAGCTGGGCTGATACTACACAGTCCAGCAATGGACTTGTACACACTGAGTGGTCCCAGTGGTGAGCCATGAGCACCTGAAGTGGTCAGGCCAAAGGATTGGGAATGTGGAGGGAAATCACAAGCCTAATGACTGAGAAAGTGCTGGAGAGCAGGTGTGCTGGGCTATGAACATACATGCCAGATCTGGCATGCTTTCCTTTTTTGTACTTGGAATGCATTTTTCTCTGGAAGACATGCTGTATCTTGTTTTTTATGAGCTATGGAACGTCTTTCTGTGATGGTTTTTCAAAACCTTTGCTTTGTGTTGTGTTCAGAGGGGTATGTTTCTGGCTTAACCTGTGTCTATAAGGCCTTTTAGCCTCAAAAAAATTCTTGGAGCATTCTCCTTGCACTCCTTCAAGTGCTGTTCAGGCTTTCTTCCTGTGTCACTAACGGTCTAACTAGATTCTTGTCCCCTTTTATTAAAAATTAGGAGTAAATTAAGTAACTGGATCAGTAGAATGCTGTGCACTGGATGAGAAGCCAGTGTATAACAACTATTCAGACCCAACTTGTATATAATGGCAGTGTCATTTTTTTAGCTGCAACTTACCCATAAGCCGGTTTTATTGTAGGAACATATTAGATGATCTGCCCCTAGTAGTTCACCTGTGTGTGCTACCATTCAGCACAAAAATAAAATAAAAATAAAATAAAAGTGAGTTGTAAGTGTTGCAGGTAGATGGATCATGCTCTGGATCAGGAGCATGAGCTGCATCAATGAATTTGTCCACTGGGTGGGGAACTTTGCCCAGCAATCATAGCTTAGCTACAAATAAGTAGGGTAGTTAGTTTTGGTGGATAGAGATGTGGGTAGAAAGGCTCCAATGTGATGAAAGTGTTTTTTCCTAGGGTTGGATTATTGCTTAGGCTGTGCGTCCTCACACCTTTAACCTTCTTATGATCAGTGTGTCATTCTGAGACTCTGAAAGTCATGAAGTGATGTCTTAAACATGAAGGAGATGAAATTAAAATCAATACTGTAATATCTTGATAATAATGTCTCTGAACAGACATACCAAAATGTCTTTCCTAGGATTTCTTGATTGTACACCTCATTGCTGTTCTAAAAATATATTTTTCTTTAAGAAATACTTATAAATTAAACCCATCCTCTTCAGTCAAATGATTTTCTACCACTGAGATACTATTGTGTGTGTATCTATACACCCAAATGTTACTTGAGCAACAGCCAGCCACGCAAATTTTCCCTCTAAAAAGGAGTGGAATGCTGTTAGTTCTCCCCCAGAGGCAGTGCTTGCTGTGACCACAATTAAAGGCTCTAAATCCTCGGGGCAGTAGTTCATCTCTGCTGCTGCAGGTGGCAGTCGTTATCCTCACACAATTCCAGGGAAAAGGGGAGTCCTGGAGCTGGAGCCAAACTACTTGTCCAGAACAATGCCGTGCCCGGGGATGTGCGCTCATTGTTTCAGAACAACCAGAGGCATTAATTTGAGCATTCTGGCCGTTCTTTGCCTTAAATTGAACATTTGTGTAATTCTTCATACAAATGGTAGAACAAGTGTCAGCCAAAGCAGCTCAGCCTCTCCAGGAAAGGCTTTGAAACTAGTTTGGACTGAGACTTTTCCTTCTTGAATTTTTCTGAATATTCTAAGTGGTTCTGCTTTGGCTCTTTGCAGAAGGGTTTTAGGTTCCTCCACCTTGAAACAGCTACAGAATTGGATGCTGTCATTTAACACTGTACAAACAACAACAAAGAGCTGCAGAATCACTGGAGCAGGAGCTAAACAGATGTGACACCACTTATTTTGTATTTTCCACTTATTTTCTGACAGTGTTACATGCTCTAAATCGGTTGGAATCCTAAACAAATTAAGGGCTCTTTTTTATTCAGGTTATCAATCTTTTTCTTTTCCCTCCCCCAGAATTAATAATGTTCTCCCTTCTGTAGCTTGTACCAATGAAGACTTAGTTTTGTTTTGTCTGAACTTGTGCAGTATTTGCTGCCTATTTATTCATCTTTTAGGCAGAAGTTCTTCTTAACCAATTATTAACATTCATGTGTTCTAAAGTGCTTTTGTGGGGGGGAGAAAGGGATTTTAAGACTGTCTAAAAAGAGATTTGCAGCTCTTTTAAGCAGGGTTTGCAGTTGCAGATTGCCCTGCCTGGATCCTGGTAGAGCTCTGACCACATTCTCCTGAGTTCCTGGCTGATGTTGCCAGACTCTTTCATTGAGTTCTGTGATTTAGATCTTCATTTCTCTGTGTTCTTACTGGACTAAAAAATATTTAAGGGTTATGAGCAGACTATATGGCTTGAACCAAAAGCCATGACTTTCCGTTCTCCAGCTCTGCATTAAATCTCTTAATTTCATGATCTCCAGAACTCCACTGTCAAAGGTACATCACCTTAACTGCTGCATCTCCTGACTTTTATTTTATTTACCACTCCATCTGCAGTTAACATGGTGGGTCCTCAGGGGAAGCCTGATGGACCAGGAGTATAGAGAAGGGCAGGCTCCTGTGCTAAAGGCAATGGAGTTTCCAGTGCAGTTGAGGGATCCAAAGTACCACAGGTTCTCATTTCTGTTCGCTCAGCAGAAAGCTACTGACTAGAAAAACAACTATTTTAACTTGCAGCACATCACAGGCAGTGATTTCAGAGGAGATGGGACACCAGCTCGGGAGGGCTGAGTCAAGGCATTTTTTGGCTGTAATTCCTGTTCTCTAGGGTCAAGATAAGGCAGGATCCCTCCTGCCTGGGGTGCCCTGGGAGATCCTCGGGGTTCCTGTTCCCCTCCCCCCAGCTCGTTTTTCACACTGCTGCAGAGGGTACTGGTTCTGTGCTCATCAACAGCACATAAGCAGCTCATGACCCCAGCAGATGTTTCTGCATTTTAGGCTAATGAGAACTTATTGGATTACTGCAGTCTTCCCTGCCTCAGAGTAAATACCACTTTGTTGGAGATCCGGAAATTCATCCTGAATATGATAAACAAACTGCTGACTGGGCTGGGACTGCCAGGACATGAAAAGAGTTCCAGAGCGGCAGAAGATCTAATAGCTCTGAAATGCACCACTGAGCCACACCAATTAAGAGCATTTCCAGTGATTAAGTGAACGTTCCTGCTCAACTCAGGAATGGTTTTGAGTTGTTTCTTCCACTGCATTTGTGTGTGGCCTGCAAAGCAAGCACAAGGTTTGCAGAGGAGTCTCAGCTGCCTCTTATTTTAAAATAATTCTGTGATATTGTGTACGCAAGACCTATTGAGTTTCTTGCTTAAATCTTGAATTTTTTGTATTAGGGAAGCAAACACAACTTGCCTCTTCAGACTTTTCTAATCTTTTTATTTATATAGATAATGTGTATTTGGAGGTGGCCTGTAGCATATCAGAACTTAATTCCACATTTTAGTATCTATTGCACGTGGGAAGTGACTTCACTGTTAGTCGGACTATGCACAAACTGTGCCAGTCATATGTTGGGGCTGAGAAGAAAACTATAAAACTATTTCAAAGGAAACTGGGAAGTTATTTCTGACTAAATGTCTCAATGACAGCCACTTCTGATAAGCACAGTGCTCTTCCTTCTAGATGAGCGTCTGCCCCTTTGAATGCTTTCTTAGTACTATTTCCATCACTTTGTCAGGAATTAAAATGTTTTATTGCTGTGAAAGATCAGGCTTTCCTGTTCTACAGATGAATAATAACGATTTTTGACAGAGCTATTTAATAATTATGTTCTCAATATCATTATCCTGTTATATGCTACTCAGATTACACTCTAATTTAAAATGTGCTCTTTAATTATCCTTTCCTTATAATTTTGTTCTAGAGATGCCTGTTTTCCTGGAAGAAGGATCAGTCTGGTTTCCACCGCTGTGGACTGATGCATTCTCTGTTAAGCCTTCACCCTGGGGAGCTTCCAAGAGTGTGGCAAAGCCTGGGACATTTGTTTTGCAGTTATCGGTTTCTGTATTTGCTATCTGTTTGGCTGTCCCAGAAACACAAAGGGAGAACTAAACTGGGAGTTAAAGAATGAGTGTGGCTTTTTTACCATGAATATAATACTATAAAATTAATTAAGGCCTTATTCTTGTCTGGTGCTATGTAATGACTGAGACAAACGTTTTTCCATTGGGGAGTGGGGACAAATGATTCTGGAAACTGAGGACTTGTTCTTTATTTCTCGCCCACCTTCTACTGAAATCTAGTGCTTACAGGACTTAACACAAAGCTGAATAAGTAATAGCCTTGGGTTTAGTACAGTATCTTTTCTGTGCACAATTTACATATATACTCTCAAAATCTTTAAATAAGTGAGTATTACCTTTTATAGATCTGATCTGATCATCTACGTGACAGGTTGGTGACAGCAGTTATGCTGAGGCAATTAACAAGGGCTAATTATTAATGGGGTGGTCCTACCACTTGATTCTTGGGAGTAATCTCACTGATTTGAATTTTGCAGTTGGAGGGGGGATCCAAAAGGATTCACAGCACTCAAAAATTAACATTTTTTGTTTGACAAATAGCTGTCGGATAATTTTCACATTGCATAGTTTATTTATGAGGTAGATGGGACATCAGGGTGATAATTTCTTCTGTAGAGAAGTGACAAGATTGTACAAGGGGTCAGGATGTAAATTAGATCTAGTCAGAACCCATATAGGTGTATTCACACCTTCTTCTCTTAACTGCTGTCCCTCCCTCACCTTTCTGACACCAGTATGGCCCCACATGTTTTCAAGTGCCTGAGATTCCTCAAACTTCATGAGGAGCAGAATTACGCATTCAGTAAACGAACAAAAATCCTAGCTATGCACAGTGGGTGAATATGACCCATGGATCTGACTGATGAATAGTTTTTATACATGAGCAGTTCTTACAGCCTTTAAACTCCTTAACCATTCCCAGATGTGGGTTGCAGGCGGCTGCTGGAATTCCAACACCTGTTGCATCACACTGAATGGGATTCATTTTGGCAAGCACAGAAAATTCCATTTCAGTAAGTAAATAGTTTGAAATTATATCTAAAGCCTCCTTTTTTTTTTTCAGACGAAGCTGATTCCAGCCTTATTTACAGGATTGCACATACTTTCATAATTAGAAGATGGTTTGCTTTAGAGGTTGTAATTGCCTGAGATTTCTTGTACTCAGTAAATGTCAAACAGAAATTCTTCAGTTTAGAAGAAATCTCACCTTTAAAAAAGTTAGTTGTTCCAAAGGGCTCTATTCCACTTAAGGGGAATTTCTAGCTGTGCTTTTTGAAATGTAGAAATACACATTTGTGTATTATTCTGAAGATGATGGAGCTCCATTTTAGAGCTACACTTTGCTCCATTTATCAATTCATTGCTGAATCCTGTTGCTTCTTTCGAGTCCTTACCCAGAGCTTTCTCAAAGATGAAATGTGGGTGACAGGATGGGTGTTCAGTGGCACTTGGTGATTTTTTTGGTACATATCCTGCAGATCTCAAGTATGAGTCTGTAATGAACCATTTGTGGTTTGCTCTAGAAAAGTATGTGTAGAGATAATTATTTTTTCGAAAGCATGATGATGTTTCAGCCCAAACATACCTGATCTCTGCAGGGCTTCTATCAAAGTCAGTAGTTTGGTTGGTGAGATATTGTACTTTAGTTTGAGGCTGCCATACCATGAGAACAGCAGAGGTGCTTCATTTTCATTTTTTGCCTCCTTTAATATGATGAATATGATGAAGCTGAAAAAGAATTTGGAATTAGCAGATTTTGCTTTTTCTTTAGTTTGTCTCAAAAACCCCAAACAAACAAACAAAAAGCCAAACCCAAAACATTCCCCCTTTAATGTACTTTCTAATAAGTTCCTTCTCACAGTGCATGGTTTCCTTGGGAAGTGATCCCTGTGGTTCTAGAGTCTAGTCTTGTCTAATTTGTCAAAATGTGTTCATTCTTCTTCTAGATTTGTTCTGCCTCTCCACAAAAATAAGGCAGGGCTGGTTTAGGTTAGATTTAAGTAGGAAAATGTAACCACGTCTAGCAGTGTTATCCACTACTGAAGATAGTCTGAATTTATCAAAAACCTACTGAGTTAATGATTTTATTTTAAAGAGAAGACATATTAAAGTAAGTTTCAAATAAGATAAAAATTTAGGCACCATTTATTTATCTCCTGGTTAAGGACCAATCAGCCTCTGAGTCCTGTTGCTGAAATTGTCAGGGAATCCTTGTTCCTTTTGATGACTTTGTGCTTTTAGGGAATGGATTGCCTTGCAGAAAATGTGGTAGCTAGGAATGACAGTGCTGAAATATATGGTAGCTGAAATTATTTCAAGATGGAGAAAAATAACAGCAGCTTTAGCAACTTGCTCTTTTTCTTGTCAGAAGCCAGAAGGAAGGGACTTTGGGAAACTCTTGAGCTGACTTGGATACAAATGTGTATTTTTGCTAAATAAAATGCTGGGGTCCATACCTGTGATTTTGAGAAGAAATGAAACTGAGGGTCAAATATTGGAGCCAACCTAGAATAAAAGGTTATAATTTTTTTCTGTTTTCCTGGTACTTTACCTTAAGCCAGGTGTGTAGTATTTGGGGGAAACATGTTGGGGGAAACAAACTGCCTATATTGAGGGGTTTCATTTATTTCTGGGGCAAGAATTCCGCTCTGTTGGAGCATTTAATCCGTCACTGTTGTGACATTTTTCATCTCGAATCTCTGCTCTTGCTTTGGATTTGCTTTCCCCCGGTTTGTGTGAGCTCTACTCTTAAGCTGCACCTCTTCAGACAGGAGCTCCCTCTCCTGTCCCGAGCCCCTGGAAGCACTGGCTGGGACAGAGGGATGGAGATGGATAGACTCGGGCCTACGGATGGAGGAGGATAAAAAGATCCGGTAAAAAACCAGAGTAGCATCAGTGCTGGCACTGGATTTTGGGTTGGGAAGCAGTTCTTTGGCAGCGCTCAGTGGAGTCCCTCGGCGCGCAGAGGCTCAGTTACCGGGAACACACCGTGCTGGGAGTGCCGGATCATTGGATCATTGGTAACCTCGGCTTTCGCGTCTGTGGCACCTCAGGGACTCGGGAGGAAGGCGGAGGAGCCCGGGCGGGTCTCCGGGGGCACTTTGGGCTGGGGAGTAGAGGCGCCGATGCCGCAGCAGCCCCGGGGACAGGCGGGGACACCCGGCCCGACTGCGCTGTCAGCGCTGCCGGAGGTGCGGAGCCGGGAGGGAGCACACCTGGGGCCGTGCGGGGCGGGCCCCGCTGTCAGGAGCGGGCGGGGGAACGACAGACAAAGAGCAAAGAGCCGGGGCCGAGCGGGCACCGGGGCCAGGAGGGGGCGGCCCGGGGGCGGGGACGCGGCGGGGGCGGCGGCCAGAAGCACCGGGGAGCCGAACCGAGCCGAGCCAAGCCCGGGCGCGGGCGGCGGAGGCTCGGGCTGCACTCAGCCACGAACAAAAGGCTCCTGGAGCTGCCCGCCCCGAACGGGATTCGCGATACCATGTCTCGCTGCAGCCCCTGGGCGCTACTTTTCGCCCTGGGCAGTCTGAGCGCTGCACAGCCCCGAGACCGGCAGTAAGTACCGGGAGGAGCTCGGGGCAGCATCCCCGGGCAGGGCGGCGGGGCGAGAACCCCTCTGCGAACCCCTCTGCTCGGGGGGAGCTGCATCAGCCTCTTAACAAAGCCCGCGGAGCCCGCCGGAGGGGTTGGAGGCTGCGGCAGCGGCACGTTTGTACTCGCCGGTGCAAAAGTGCACAGCGAAGGGAAAGGGAGGGAAAAAAAAAAGAAGGAGAAAGCTCCCTTGCAATACCTGCCTCCAGCTGCTCCGGCGAGCGGCTGCAAAGCTCCTATCTGCGAGCAATTATTTAAGGAATCCGGGGTGTTGCGCTGGGGGTGGTTGGAGGTAATGCTGGGCGCTCACGAGGAGCGTGTGAAGATCCTGTGGGGGAAGATTAGCCGGGGAGAAACTGCGGGGAAGTTCTCTGGCTTTCAGCTCGTTCTGCGTGTTTAGGTTAATTTTGAACCTACAGCTAGTTCTAGTGTGTTTAGGTTAATTTTGATTAAGGTTTGCTTTGTTCTTTATGCCTAGCTTGTTGTAGCCCGTCAGCAACGTGAATAGGTGCATTAACTGAGTGCCATGGAGAACTTATTTTCACTTGCTTACTAGAAAATATTTCGTATCCTGCCAAGTTTTGGTGTAACCTGACAGAGCTGATAGTCAAATGTGCTTAAAGGATCTGTCCCGTCACTGTCAAGTTAACGTTTCGAGTGCAAAGTTAAATATTTAATATTTAAATGCCACTTAAAAAGTGATTTAAATATTTGTGTCAAGGGACTGGTACTTCAGAAAGAGTTGCAGAGATTCAGAACAATATGAGTACATGTGCTTCACATATGGCACTGCAGAGCTGGGCTTATGTGACAGTTTAAATCCTATCATTTCATCCTGAATACAGCTAGTAGTCTTTCTTCCTCTGCAACTAGATCAGCTATCTCTTTTTTACCAAGAATTTGCAGGCTTAGTAGTAACTTTTTATTGTTATTCATTACTGCTCTGATGAACTTTCAAACCTAGCAGCCAGAAGGTTTTGAATCTGCAAGTACCCCATGCAATTTAACTTGAATGCCACAGAGTTCTGAACTTCCTTTGGGGGTAATGGGATCTCCATGGCAATGAGGCCTGCTGAGAGAGAAACGTGGGCTTGGAATTTGATAAAAGATGACTTGAGGGCTGTAAAACACCATCGTCCTCATCCCAAAGTGATAATTAATCATGAGCTAAAGCAACCTGGTTTGGGAGACTGTAGAAAGGCATGGGCTGAGAAACTGGGCTCTAAGAGGCATCTTGGGAATTGCCTCATATTAAAAAAAATCCTTTTTGGTAGAAAAAAAACCCAGAAAGGTGTGTCATGAAGAGAATATAAATGCATAGAAGAGCTCAGAGCCTGTAATGCTTTTAGTTGACAAGTTCCTGGCACGGTGCCATTCTTGGAGGAGTGGTGCAGATTCCATTCACAAATACTCAGGTTGCAGCATCTCTGGGAGGTCGTCTGGGGTGGCTTTAAAACTCTGCATGTGCCTGCTAAAATAATGCCTTTTTGCTGGTGTTTTTATACTTGCAGGTCATAATTGTTTAAATAAAAAAGTGGGAATTTGAGCCTAATCTTGTAACTGCTGCTTCTGTATAAACTGGAAGTTCAGGTGTGTTACATGTGTGTGAGTCTGATGTTTAGAAAGGGCCAAGTATCAGATCTGAGAATGTGAAAATGAAGCCATGAAAAATGATTGAGGTAAAAATGTTACAAGTATCTAAACTGTTTCAAAACAAAGCATTAGCTGCAAAACTCTATCAGAGGTTCAGGTACCTCCTTATTCCTTCATGAACTTTATGATTTTTTATGATTAGCTGGTTGTATGTTTAGTTTGTTACATATAATATATAATCAGCTCATTGTATCTTTAGTTTGCTACATATAAATGTATATTATATATATGCAATAAACATTGATATTGAACTCTTTTTATTTAAATCTTAAGGATTTATAAGCCATTTGTAAGCACTTAGGTTTGTTTCTGTGTGCATCCTGTGTTCTTTTATTCATATTAGATACAGGCTTAGACTGGTGGTGGTCACAAACGTGACCATACAGGAACAAATATGTCGCAGAGTAGTTTGTTCTTTTCCTTTTGCTACACATAAAGTGGCTCACAAATGATGATAATGCTCTTATTGCTGAGTCTTGACTGATTACTTCTAATTTTGGTTCTCAGGGGTTATTTGATTGCAGCACCTTCAGTTTTCCGAGCTGGTGTGGAGGAAGCCATAAGTGTGACCATCTTCAACTCTGCCAAGGAGACAACAGTCCAGATCCAGTTAGTGGTCAAAGGAGAAACTGTGTCACGAAGCCACGGAACAGTTCTGGGTAAGGTACTGTGATTCTGAACTTGAGAACTAGTTTGTAAGTTGAGGTGCTGTGGGAGCACAACAATATCTCTTAATTGCTTTAGGCGATAATGGAACTGGAGGCAAACTAATATCTAATTAATTGGCTACTGCTACACCACCTCAGTTGATTGTGTCAATGTGTTTTTGATGTATGTGATAACAAATAGGTCAATAATTTTGGAACACCAAAACATACACAGATGTTGATATTCAAAAGTTTTATAGTGAATATCTTTCCTTTTGAAGCCTGAATATTTGTCACTGGGGCCTATATAAGGAATAAGGTAAGTTTATTTTAAAGAAAAACATAAAATCTGCATCATTATCATCATCATTTTCTTTCCTTATTTAAAAATAAGTGCTGGGAATACAGTCTCTCCATCTTCAGGATTGAGTGTGGCTGAGAGAGGTGGTAATATTTCAGCAGTTGGATAAGTCATTAAAATCCAAGGCAGATAGCTCTATCCTGTGAATAAAGACAGAGTGTTTTGATTACATCCAACTTAATGCTGAGTGAATTTACACTGGTGAAAGTGGAGTCCAGTAGCACTGTTGTACCACTGCTAGGAGTGGTGTGAGCTGTGTTGTCAACAAGGCTCAGGCAATCAGGCTCTTTAACCATCATATATTTTAACCCTTCTGTGTGTTAAAATTGGGAGTTATATAAAAGCCATTTCCTTTTTTGGAACAGATTGTCTCTCATTGTATCCTCCCCTTGTTGTCTTTGAAACTGGCTGACAATTGCAAATTAATTCAAAGGGAGTGATGCTTATACATATGGACAGCGTATGCTCAGGACAACTCTTAGGTATGCCCATATCCAGCAATCAAAATAGATCCTATCAGTGTTTTGAGAACTGTTCAAGTCCCAGAAAAGGCCATGTTCCTTTTAGCAGCAAAATACTTCTGTAAGCACAGGCTGCTCTGTGGTGAAACCTCAACCTTGATGGTGCTCTCCAACCATAGAGAACTTTGCAGTTTATCTTGGGCAAAAATTGTGAATGAATGTGGACCGAGTTTATTTTGGAGAACTCTGCTTGGTCCAATTTGCTCACCCTGCAGATTGTTTTACAGAGCAGGAAAATTATTTTAGGTGAAATCATAATGAGAGTGTGTCAGGGAACAGCTCTATGGAATTTGCTAAACTGCAAATATCTAAAATGTTAGTGCCTTACCTTGAGAATAACTCTCTCTCTTGCTCTCTTATTTTAGATAAAGGAACAATTAAACTGAAGGTAAGTGTCAATTATTTTAAGATGTTTTTGGCGAAAGCGTGAGGGACTTCCCTTCAGCCACATCAGGCATTGGTCTCTGAGCAGCTGAGGCACAAATACACGTCACATTCTGGTGCACACACTGAGGAGGAAGGAACCTGCTCAAGAGGAAGAGTGGAGAGTGAAAAGAGCAATGCTTAACCCATCACAGCTCACCTGTCTGGCCCTTAGACCACTAAAGAAAATCAGTGGCTCATGGCTCAACGTAAAGTTCTATGTTGGGGTTATTTGATAAGAATGGCAGTACAGAATTCTGTGTAGGTTATGACTTCAAATGCAGGCAAAATTGAACTGGACTGAAGAACAAACCTTTAGAAGTGTTGGCTCTCTTAACTTAGGCTCACTTTGGACTTGTCTTCTTTGGGATGTAAAGGGTGGAACAAAATACTATGTGACCCGCTTCTAGAACTGTATGATCAGGTTTTTTACTGTGTAATTTTTAATCTGCTGTCATTTTCAGAGTCTGAGGAACTGGTTGAAAATGTGCAAGCATGCAATTTTTGTCGAGGGGGGACTTCTTTTATGTTGGTGGTTGGGTTTTTTTTCCTCTGTTGGTAGAGCTGTGTGTTCCATAGCAGGAACACACCTTTTGTAGTGGAAGCTGCACATGCAGATCATAGATCAAATATCACTTTGCATGAGTGATAAAGGGCAGAAGAGAATTTCCTGCCATGTTTTTAGCATGACTTTGCCTCCTTTGAAGTTTATATGTTCTAGAAGGTCTAGTGTGTTCTTCATTTTCTCTTTATTACTAACACACTGTTACACTGAAACGCAGCAGGTGGCTGTTCTTGCTCACTTCAGTGTCACTTATATTCCCAAAAGCTCAAAGGCTTTTTCTGTGTCTTCCTCACCTCCTGGTCTGTTTTCTAGGTGCCCTCAGGGCTTCGTGGACAAGCCCATTTGAAAGTCTGGGGCAACAGGCACCTGGCAGAGGAAGGGTACATCTTCCACAACTACACCACAGTCACTATTGACAGCAAAGGGTCCTCAGTGTTCATCCAGATTGACAAACCTGTCTATAAACCCAAACAGAAAGGTAAATTTTGACAATTTGCCAGATCAGGGCTGCTTTCAAGCAAAGCTTTCTTCAAGGGTAGTTTCTAGGATGAACTGTTCAGCCTCAGCTCTGATGACTAATAAATGTCTTCTTTTCTTTTTTTTTAGTGTTGATAAACCTCTTTATGGTGACTTCTGACTTGAGACCAGTCAATGACAGGGTAAGGAAATTTTTTTTCTTTCACAGTGTAAAATATGCTGGAATACTTGATAGCCTGGATTTTATTCTAATGTACATCTGTGCAGAAATATCACTGGCTTTTTTAACCTATTTAGTCTTATCCTGTGGTAGCTTATTGTATTTGCAATTTAGGTTTTTTTCACTTGGTCACATTCCTGTTGAAGGAGAATACAGGCTTTTGGAGTGCTGGAAAATAGGATGCAAATTGCCAGAGCAGATAAAAAATTTTTCAGACTTGCACCTTATTTAGGTAGTGCACAGATATGCAAAGTATTACTTTTCCACTTAGATGTGTGGATGAAATGTGTGTTTCTCAGGTTACTCTTGGCAAAGAAGAGATGTTTAAACTCTATCACTTTGTGTATCACACCTTGCTTGTGCCAAGTCAGCTGTTTGTCACAAGAAGCAGAAAAGCAGCTTTGTTTCATAAAGTCTTTTGTTTTTTTTTTTTTCTTTCAGATTGAAGCTTATGTGGTGGTGAGTATCTGTCTGCCCATCTCACATGTGTCCTGTACAGACAACAGGTTCTCGTAGCCTGAGGAGCGCCTGCAGCTTTTCAAGTCCATTATGGCCATTCCAAACTATCCTATGCAATTATCTCTCTCCCTGTGTCTTTAACTGACAAGACTTAGTGTCTTGCTCTTTTGTTACCACCAACAAATATCCTGGTTTTCTACCTCAGTCTCAGAAATCTATTCCCATTTTTCAACCTGAGAGGAATTGACTATATTCACTGGGACTTGTAAGGGTAACAGTCCCACTCAATTTTCCCCTTCAGATCCACTCCTATCCTTCCTCTGGCTGGGCTGGTATAGCAGGGCCAATCTCATCTCTACACCCGAACATTTTGATATTGGACAATAGAAATCCATGGCAAGGAAAGGGCGCTCCTCTCTTCTTCCTTACGAGGTGAATGAGAGGTTCCTTCTGTGCCTAATCTTAGTTTTTTCTTTTTTTTTTTTCTCTTTTTTTTAAACCATGTGTTTAAACAGAAGAATCCACCTTCTTCTCTTGTTTGTGTTTAGCACAGATTTAATGCTGGCAAAACCAGTAGAATTCATTTCATCTGACTATGTCACCTAAAAATTGTCTTGCCTGTCGTACCCTTTAGGAATAAAGTGTCACCAGAGGTCAGTTCATCCCATCTGAAAGAGGTGTCTTAAAACAGGTGGAAGATCTGCTGCTTGACAGCACTTGCTTGTGTGCATTGCTTACAATGCTCTTAAATAACTTTAGAAAGCAAATACCCCTGGTAAAGTATCTTCAGAACACATATATTAGTTACATTTGGACTGTTAGTGATGTGTGTATGTTAAAAAATTAAGTTCTTTGTTGCAAACTGAGTTCAATGCGTTAGTGATGCTGTGATGTTTCTCATTCCTAAACCATGTGCAGGATCCTCGGGGGTCACGGATGATCGAGTGGAGCAATTTGAAGCCATTTTGTTGTGGTGAGTTTTTCAGATTCCTTTCCTCCTTGTATTGTTATTCACCTTTGCTTCTGCTTGCCCTGAGTTGTGTTCAATAAGCCTTGGCAATGTCTGAACACAGTTCAGCAGCACAGAGTTCACAGTCCGATTCCTTTTTTCAGGTATTGTCAATATGTCTTTTCCTCTGTCTGATCAGCCAGTGTTTGGGGAATGGCTCATCTTTGCTGAAATGCAGGGACACACGTACAACAAATCTTTTGAAGTTCAGAAATATGGTGAGTTGGCTGGAACCCAAGTGCATTTGGAAGAACAGAACACTGTGAAATGTTTTCTCTTGAGGAAATACCTGAAATAATGCATTTAAAATGTCATGAGGAAAAATTCCTTCGAGCTGTGGCATGGGGACACTGGTAACTGGGTGTTTTGCTAAGATGGTCTTGGTTTTTGCTGCTGTTGTCGACTGATCCTCTGCTGGTTTACCCACTCAGACCTGATGGACCACAAGAAGGATCTGGTCAGAGCTGTGTGGGCTTTCTTTATAATCTGGGCAATGAGTTCTTCAAAAGATTCTACTGTATTTTTTCATTGTAGTATTACCAAAGTTTGAGCTGCTCATTGACCCCCCTCGCTACATTCGGGACCTCTCACTGTGTGAAAAAGGAATTGTCCATGCCAGGTAGGAACATATCCCAAATCAAGTTTCATTACTCTGGATTGTAGTACAGTCACTGGAGCTTGGATCCCATCTGCTGCTGAATTTTCAGATTATTGCTTGTCATCATTATCAGCTTTCTTGTGTAAGAGCCTTTCTAGAATGTTAAAAATAAGCTGGAAAACTGTCTGTTTTCTAGATGTGCAGGTAACATGTTATTGCCTTGATATAAGCAGGAAAAAAGAAACTATCTGAAGGTTATTAAATATCTTCTTTCTATTTCAGATACACATTTGGAAAACCAGTGACAGGGAAGTTAATTGTCAATATGACTATAAATGGTGTGGGGTACTACAGGCATGAAGTGGGACACCCTGTCCTCAAGACCACCCAGGTGAGGAAGACCACTGACTCACCTGTGATCTGTGTTCCTTAATCCCACAGCTCTGTTTTGTTACTGATGGGAGATCAGAAAATAAAGAATAAAATGGGATAATTAGGTCCAGCATAATAAAAAATATTACTTGTTTTTGCATGGTCTGTTTATGATTTGGGGGGATGGGAATTTATTGGCATAGTATTCATATGGTTTTAGAGCATATTGGACTGAGGAGAACAAGAGATTGAGGGACTGTGACAGAGCTAGTCCAGACTAGGGATAAGGAGGAAAACGAAACTTGCTTGCTTGCTTCCTTCCTTCATCCACTTCCCAATTAACTCTCTCCACTCCTAATCCTATAAAAATACTGCTGCAAACTCCTATCTAGTGCCTGTGATTTAGACTTGGCTTACAGACCTTCTCTGGATGTGAATGCAAACCTACATTTCTGTTCCCCAACACAATTTGTAGATTGATGGCTCTGCTGTTTTCGATGTGTGTGTCAAAGACATGATGCCAGCTGATGTCCCAGAGCATTTTCGAGGCACAGTCAACATCTGGGCCACACTGATTAGCTCTGATGGGAGCAAACAAGTCACATTTGATGATTCCACACCTGTCCAGAAACAGCTGATTGATATCAAGTACTCCAAGGACACCAGAAAACAGTTCAAACCTGGACTGCCTTACAAAGGGAAGGTAAGATTAAAATAGAGCCACCATGAGATTGTACTGACTTGATCTCAGGATGTCACACCATATTCTCTGGTGTGTTTTTCCCACCTGGAATTGCTGGTCATGTAAACCCTGTTGTTCTATAAATGTCACACTGTGTAGGTAGAAGTCACTTACCCTGATGGAAGTCCAGCTGACAGGGTCACCATCCGAATTAAAGCTGAGCTCACACCAAAGGACAACGTTTACACAAGTGAACTGGTATCAAGGAATGGCCTGGTGGAGTTTGAAATCCCCTCCATCCCCACAGCTGCCCAATATGTCTGGCTGGAGGTGGGTAAAAGATCTTTATAGGATTAGCGGGCTTTAATGTAACTAATCTTGTCAAACCTGCGCTTTATAAAATCAGTGCTACAAACAGGAAATTGCTGCCTTTTTAGCTTCAGCTTCTGGATTTCAACATAGCAAACACTTGCTTTGTTTCTTGCTGCCAATAGAACTGATGTTGAGAACCACCATGAAAAGATACTTCTCCAAATACAGCTTAACAAGGTAGTAAGGGTCTGATATTTGGGAAGTAATATTGCTGTTTAAAGATGACAAGAGATGAACAGCTGGAAAGCATAAAATGGGAGAAGGGGATACAACATAAAAGAGCACAAATCAGGATTTCTATGCATGATTTCTATGCATAACATTCAGATGTAACTTTTTTTTTAAAAGACCAAAGTGACAGCAATTGATGGGAAACCCTCTGGGGATCAATATCTGCCCAACTACTTGTCCATCAGCAGCTGGTACTCGCCCAGCAAGTGTCACATCCAGCTCCAGGCACCAGACAAACCTTTCCAGGTATGTTGACATCATATTCAATCATGGCAACAATTCTTGGCTAAAAGTTCTTAGTTCTAATTAAATATTTCTAGGTGTTTCTGGGATCCTGAACTGTTTTTGTTTCCACTCCAAAGGGAGGAAACTTCAAGGAGCTGCACTTCAGCCACCAAAGAATTGTTCAGTATGGGTCACACACAGTGCTAAGCAAAGCACCTTTGATGCTTTATGCAGCACCTCATTCTCCTTTGTGTTGTGGAGATCATTGGAATTCATGTTATTGGGGTGGCTTCATTATTAAAAATCAAAATTAAGACTGTGTAGTCTCACTAGAACTTCCAGTGTAAATCTCAGCTGTATCTGTTTATTCTTCCAGCTACTGAACTATGAACAGAGTTACCTTGTCTTTTGTAGGTTTCGTAGGAGCCTCTCTAAAATTGTAATCCTGCCCTATAAAAGTTGCAATTTCTCTCATAAAGGTCTGATTTAATCATGATTCCTGTTGCATATTGTTTTCTGAGAGTTGTTTAGGGTTTCTTCTTACTCAGGAAGGTGTTCTGAGGGTCTGTATATTGCTTTGTGGGGGAAAAAAAGTGTGTTTTGGTAATACGCACACTTAAATTTCTGTTATCCGTCAGGTTGGTTTCAGATTCTTTGTATCCAAATAAGAGCTTTTTTTTTTTATATAGTTGAATTTCATGGAAGTTTAATGGCTAATTAATCTTTTACAAGTTTCCTGAGGTATGGAAAGGGGATTATACACTGCTAATCTGAACACATTGTTCTTATTATAACCTGATTAGAACTAATTCTTCTGTGGGAAAGCTAGGAGTTGGGTGACCAGCTGATGTGGGAACTGTTTCCCTGCATTGCCAGCTCTTACTGGGTGTTCCAATTAGCTACATTAATTTTTTAATGAATTGTTTCATCATTTGCACTGTGGGGATTCTTAATACTTCAAATATTTAATGTCACGAGGCACTTTTTGGTCTTTGTGGCATTCTCACTATATTTAACCATTAGCAACTCCTTGTAGTCAAGTTCTGCCCTTTTGGTTTGTACCATGTGGACATTCTGGAAGAACACTTGGTGCTGGAGAAAGCAAAGTTTTTTCAAAAGATTTTTTTGGGATTTAACATACAGCCTGAACAGTTTTAATTGAGAATTGTTCTACTTTAAATGACAGGAGGGTCAGGAGTGGAAGCTTCTGCAGAAATCTTGCTGAACACTAGTGCCAGCTGCTCCTCAGGTCCCTGAAGCAAGAAGTTTGTGTTCCTAGGAAAGGGGAATTATTACCGAGTCCTATTTGGGGGATTTTTTCTTCTGAGCATTCAGTACTTAGTGAGCCCCTCTGTATACAGGGCTTCAGTGCCCAGAGTGCTGCTCTGGAGCCTATTGCAGGCATCAGATGAGCTTACCCAGACAAAAAAAAGCTTTCTTCTCATTTATTTGTGTGTTTGACACTTCCCCGAGTGCCAGACTTACAAGTTATTATCAAGACTTGTGTAGTTGGAAAGCATTTTCCCTCAGATCTATTCCCAGAAATTTCATGCCGCGTTGGTTATGTTTGAATTAGTATTTGCCACATGAATACAGTCCCCGTGTATAATCACAGTTAAACTGCTAAGACTATCAAACACACATCTCTTTCTACCCCGAACCTGTCTATCTCTTTCTTTTTTTGGGGGGCTGGACTGCTGAAGGGGTGTCTAAAATTCAACCAATTCTGACAGCTGCTCTGTGCCAAAAGGCTTAACTTCCAGGATTCCAGAGATTCCTTCATTGTTTCATTAATGCATACAACCCCCAGCTCATTCTCCTGTAGATTTGCAGGGAGTGGAGAGCTGAACACTGACCTCTTTTTATTGTGAGAAAAGCCCATGACAACAGTGCTAATGTAACACACTTTTCAATGCTTATGTTTGTTAGGAGAGGGGGGTCACACCTCCCGTGGCCTGAAACCCAAAGGGGCTTCTGTGCTTTATAAATCAAAAGTGTACATTACAACAGACCAGATCTTTTGCTTTTCTGTCTCTGGCTGCAGGTAGGAGAGGAGGCTTGGATTGCAGTGAAGTCCACATGTCCATGCAACTTCACTCTACATTATGAAGTGGCATCGCGAGGCAACATTGTCCTCTCGGGACTCCAGCCCAGTAACATCACCCAGCAGAGGAGCAAAAGAGCTACCTTCCCCTCTGAGAAGAACATTGGTATCACGCATTTCCCAGGAACAGGTAGCTAGCAGCAGAAATGCAATCTCCCTCCTGTTTTCAGGGAAAAAACCACCTTTCCACAAACCGTATCCACCTTTTTTGAACTGGATGCTCCTCAAAGAGTGTAGAATCATTTTGTGCAAGAAAAATAGTGATACATAGAAAAAATTCTCTGAGGGATAACTCTTAAAGAGTTTTCTCTAGTCTTTCTGCAGTCTTTCTCTGTTAAGAAAATTGATCTTTGCTTGCCTTTGGCTCAGCAGAGTGTCAAGGAAGTGTGTGATGGGGCTGGGGCAGTTTGCTGAGCTGGTTGAGCTTGAACTGAGAAGAGAACATTAGATGGACTGATAATGTGGATCAGCCTAAAGGAGAAGATCAAGCAGTCCACACAGAGAAGGAAAATGAAATGTGGACTCCTAGTTTGTCCAAGAAATAACAGAAAAATACAAATCTGGTGAACTTAGGGACCAGGGGGATAAAGAATGGTGGAATTGGGAGATGCATGTAACAGCTGCCAAAGAAAATGTCTATCCTGGTAACCTGTCTGCAGTAGCAACCAGTTTGGGAGTCAGGCAAAGAGTAAAACATGTACCCAACCCAGCTTCTGGGAATCAGAGGTTTGGGAATTTGTAATGACTTTTTGCACTGAAGATTTGTTCTGAGCTGTTGCATTTACAGGCTGCCTGAAGGCATTGTGGTTGCTCTGTCTTTGGAAGTGTTCCAGGGCAGGTTGGATGGGACTTTGGGCAACCTGATCCTATGAAAGATGTCCTTGTCCACAGCAGGGGGCTGGAACTAGATGATCTCTAAAGGTTCCTTCTAACCCAAACCTTTGGGTGATTCTATTTAACTTCTGCAGTGATTATATGCTCTATAAACTGCATAATCGGGGCCCCCGGTGGTCTAGTGGTTAGGATGCAGCACTCTCACCGCCGTGGCCTGGGTTCGATTCCCGGTCAGGGAACTCCTCCAGGCAGATGGAGCTCATCAGCCCTGTAAGGCCAGACATCTAAGAGAAGGTCACTCTAAACAAACCTATGTCCCGAGGACCTCGCTGCCACCGTCCGAGCTCGCTCGGCCCCGGCAGATGAACCTTAGGATTAAAGGGTGGGCTCAGTTCAGCGCACGCTGTGTCTCACCTAAAAAAAAAAATCCACTGCGCAGGCTCGAAGGGTAATGACCTTTCCCAAAAATCTTCGTTCGCGAAGACTGGCCATGAAACTGCATAATCTTTTTCAGATTCATTTATACCTTTTCTCTCAGCAGAGTTTTGCAGCAGTAGATATCCTTTTTTTGTTTGTTTTTAATGGCTTAATAACTTGACCGTGTATTTCCTTGATTTTTATGGCTGGAAGAACACTGAGTAGTCATTCCCTATCCACCTTCACTGTGCTGCTCATTATGTTAAGAGTGCTAATTTCTTATCAGCTTTCACAAAGAAGAGAAAAAGGGAAAAGACTGAATTAAAGAAAAACGTGCAACAGGGAAGAATGCAAGCCTTGGGAGTTCTGCACCTCTCAGCAGCAGAATGGGGCAGGAAGAAGAGATATTTTGATAAATAAGACTATATTTTTCACCATTTCTGTTCCAGCACCTACCAGCACACCTACAGCAGAGGTTGAGGTGTGTGTGACGTTCCTGAGATTCTCGGTCCTTCACTCCATGACTCCCTTGGGCCGTCTCCTGGTGTACTATGTGAGGGAGAACGGGGAGGGGGTCACAGACAGCCTGCAGTTCACTGTGAACTCCTCCTTTGAGAACCAGGTAGGGGCTCTGGAGCCAGCGGGGAGGAAGGGATGGGGTTTCGTTCTTCCCTGTAGACATAACTGGGCTTAAATGTTCATTCCCAGGTTGCAGTGGTGCTCTCAGCAAATGAGACCAGACCTGGTGATGTCGTGAACATCAAGATCAGAGCTGCAAAATCGAGCTGTGTCTGCATTGCCACTGTGGATAAGAGTGTCTACCTGCTGAAGACAGGCTTTCAGCTGACAGCCAGTCAGGTATGAGGAGTTTAAGGCACTGATGTTTGTACCTCAGTGCTGTGATCCACATCTACCTTGTGTGTACCTTTGTACCCAAGGACAGCAGCCTCTGCCCTTTCCCTGCAGGTTTTTCAGGAGCTTGCAGAGTATGATGTATCTGATGCTTTTGGAGCTCCAAAGGAGGAAGGGCACTTCTGGTGGCCAGGCATGTCCTCACATAGACGCCGTAGATCTTCAGTCTTTCCCTGGCACTGGGACATCACCAAGGACGCTCGCTTCGCCTTTACAGTAGGAAGAATGAGCCTCCCTTCTCTATGGAGTTGTTTTGCTTTCATGTTTGCAGGATGATTTTTCAGCTCTATATTTTGCCCATACCAGAGCTATTTCTCTGAGAGGAGGCTGGAAAGTAATTTTTGAGAACAGAGTTCACTGTTCCAGCAAAAATGTTGGAGAGACGTTGTTTGATTTTGGCCAGTCCTGATGAGAGGGCCAGTTACGCTATTGGGGGAAGGAATTCATGCTGATGCTCTGGAGAATTAGAGGGACCAGAAGGTTCCTCCAGCTGTGGATGAGCTTGTAGGTCTCTTCTGCAGCTCCTCTGACAGGGAAGGAAGGTGGAATGTGAGTCTTTCCTTGTAGTCTTTCCTCTTTTGGACTATCCTTTGGAAATCATTTACATTTCTTTCCTGCCCAAGCTCTGCCAGCTTCTGTGGCCATCTGCATGAAAGATCAGGAATGTTTTCTTTGTATCCTCAATCAAGTTACTGCTTAAATGCCATATATTTAAGTAGTTATGTTTGCTTGGTGTCTTTCTATAGTTAAACCTGACCAGATTTTAAACATCTTATTTCTTTGATATGTGCTGTGTATTTGCATTACCTTTCAAGTTGAGCATTTAAAACAAGTTCTTTTTCTTTTTTTTTTTTTTAATTTATTCATGCACTAATTCATTTGTTCATTGCTTTGGATACTAACAGTGCAGTCCTTTAAGCTGAGAATAGCCACCTGTGGGTTTTAAGACATGCTACTATTTCCATTAGCTTCTTGCTTTCCTTTTGTTTAAAATGATGTTACTTCATCTATTTGAGAAGTTCTGCTTGTTTGCCTCTTCTTTTCCTTCCTGGAGTTGCACAGTAGAGTTCATCCACCCTTTCAGACTCTGCTGACATCCCACTTTTCTGTCTTCCTCACCATGCAGGGTGTAACCTCTGCTCCCTGATTGCCTGAAATAAGAACATTCCACATGAAAGGCTGTGCTGTGAATGTTTTATATTTTTTACACAGACTCTTACTGCTGGCTGCTCTGAAAGACAGATTGACCTAGAGAACCAGTGTCACAGGTCTAATGTTTGATGTTCTTTCCGATTTTAATCCACGTAACTGCTAATAATTATGATCCTTGCTTCCTACAGCTCCTCTGTCTCCTCATTCTTTGTCCTTTCTGGGATTTTTAGCTAAATTGTTTTTCTATGTTGCCTTAAACCCCAAAGGCTTTCATATATTCCCCCAATGCCTCAACCTCTTAAACTCTAAATCCTTGTTGCAACCCCCCATTTCAGGAGTCACTGCTGCTTCTCTCCCTGGGATCTGGTTTTGTTCTGATGCTGCTTTTTTTCTTCCTGAGAGGTAGAAATTCTTGGGAAAAGGTGCATATATTGGGAGCTGGTGTGACTTCAGGGCTGCATCCCTGGTGTGTGATAACTGGGTGTGGATGTGGAGAACAAAGCTCATTCTTTGGCGTCTGAGAGCTGCTGTCTCTTGTGAATAAGTACATTTAGGGGACAGAGCTGGCAGAGAGCTTTCTCAGGAGTTCTGTGCTTTCCCTGTGGAGCTGTGTGGACAGTTTTCATTTTACTTGGCATCCCTGGCAGTACAGAATTGGTGATGTCTGATGTGAGAGCTGCCTGCTAAGTGCAGCAGAACACTCTGGAAACTTTTAGGAAAGGTAAAAAGCTGTAATGTTGCATTCTAGGGGAAAAATCTGTGTAATTATTTTTTTACCTCTAGCTGCCTGGCAGTCACATATGTCCAGCAATGTTAGATAGTGATTTAAATGCATTTTCCAAGCAGACAAGAGCTTTCTCATAAAACCTCTGCGGATGTATCTTCATTTTTATATAAAATTTTTAAAAAAATCCTCAGGTTTCAATTGAGATTTACCCCATAAATGTTAGAACAGGATTGAGGAATTCTATTTTAAAAAGTTTTTCTTGGTACACATTTAATTCTCTTAATTTATTTTTTTCCTTGCTGGTTTTTGTTTTGTGGTCTTCATTTGCATGTTCTAGGAAACTGGTTTGGTGGTAATGACTGACATAGTCAGCTTGAACCACAGGCAGAATGGAGGAATGTACACAGATGAGGCTGTTCCAGCCTTCCAGCCACACACTGGGACCTTGGTGGCCACAATGCATTCTAAAATAACAGCAAGGTAACTTTTTTTTTTTTTTTGTAATATATATTGTCTGTGTTACTCTGAGCTGTTTTTTCTTTCTTCTATATTATCAACTGCTTTCCACCTCCATACCCCCAGGTTTAAAGGCAGTGGTGGAGAAACTCTTCTGATGTCTTGATAGACTTAAAAAAATGTACAGCTGACATTACTTTGTTAAATTTAGTTTAATTCTGGAAAAATGTAGAGAAATATTCTTCAAAATGAAGATATGAATATGATATGATTTGATAAGATATGATATGAATCATTTGACACTCTTTCATATGTCAGTTTTCTGGGAATTAGTTGCTGCTTTCTCAATATTTTCAAGCTAGAGCTGGTTTCACAGAGTTAATTGTTTGTTATTTTGGCCATTCAGCTGGTGGTCAAAATGAGGGGCTGCAGGAAGAATAAATCCTGAAGTGCAGTGGGTAATTCTGAGCCTTCCATTTGCATCCTGAACATCCTGGGAGCTTCTCTTAGCAGAGCCAGGGGGTTAATTAACAAAAAGATAATGAAGCATCATAGGTGTAGAAAAACTGACTAAATTATTAAAATATTAGAGGTCAAGACAACTCCAAGAGAAGAAGTGGAGAGGAATATAAAGTAGTGATTGTAGTAACTGCTGTTAGTTAGGCCATATCATATCCTGGGAAGTCACATGCTCAGTGTGCTCCTTTTGACTTCCTTTGGTGAAAGAATTTGGATCATAAAATCAGATAATATTTAAAACTAGCAGAAATAATATAATCTTATTTGTACTGGGTTTTTTTACATTCTTATTTATGTCTGCAGGGTGTGTGTGTGCACAATGGGATTGTTTGGGAGGACCATGTAATTTGTGTTATGGGTGATCACCCACTCACTGAATGAGTCTGTAGCGAGCCAGAATGTTGGTGATGTGAGCTGCAGTCAGGTGATAACTCTCTGATTTATCAGTTAAAACTGTCTTAATGAAAGAGTTAATTCACAAGGACTTCTTTCTTGTTCTAGCAGAGCAGAGAAGAGAAAAAGAACCTTCTTTCCTGAAACATGGATTTGGCATTGCCTCAATGTCAGGTATTGACAGGGAATTTTCTTAATTATATCCAGAGGGTTGTATCTGTTCAACTACAAAAAACAAAGCTCTGTAAAACCTACTGGAGTTACACTGGCATTTTCTGATATTTTTTCATTGTTTCATTGTTTTTCATTTCTTCATTACCACCTTAATCAATACTCTTTGCAACATTTCATCTGGTCTTGAAGTGTATTCACCTGCTTCAAGTGGAACCTGTCAATTGTAACCACATTGATTCTCTATTGATTGCTTTTCAAATTCCTTCTTTCTCTGTCATCTGTTGCAAAAGCATCTCCCCCAAACCTTAATTTACTGCCTCATAAATAGTGGTTTCCTCTGGGTACAGTTGGAACTAAGAAAATTAATAAATAGATAACTAATCTCTCCCACAACAGCACGCCTAGGATAATTTGAAGCAATTATTAAAAGACTTCTCCAGGTTTGCAAGTAAACTTCCTTCTCAATAAATGATTGTAAATTAAATTTGACAGGAACTTGGAGCAAGTGTATTCAAATCTGTTCAATTGAGCATGAAATATGCTTTGTAGAAATACACAGTGAATTCCAGAAGTGCCTGTTTGGGCCTCTGCAAGCTGGGGCAGTTAATTATAAGTGGGAGAGTGCAGAATAAAAAGTTGCAGATTGCATTTTCTCCACTTCATTTCTTTAGAAACAACTGAGTTGACCATTTCTTCACTTCCACTCTCTTGAACAGGAAGAATTTATTTTTTTTCTTCTACCATTTATAATTACAAAATACAATCCTCAAAAAAAAAAAAAAAGAAACAAAAGCCTAATGTCAACTTCCCAAACCAATTCTAAAAATTCCTAGAGCCTGGCTGGACGGTCTAATGGCTGGAAATGAGTGTGTTCTTTGGCCCCCCGCCCAGAAGAGTAAGTGCCCTCATGTGTGAAAATAATGTTAATACTGGTTATGGGCTGAAATCCCAGTGGAAAGAACATCAGCTGCAACAAATTGTCTGGTTAAACAAACTGGAATCCTGCCAGTCCTAGAGCCAGGACACCCTTCTACTTATTCTTCAGGGCTGGGGATTATTGCAGGTACCAGCTGCATAACTCCAGTTAGTATGAGGACCTAAATATTAAGGAATTAGTCTGCTTAAAAAGAGTTAAAATAGCTTTAATTTTTAAGTAGGTTTGGGTTAGATAACAGGAAGAAATTCTTTACTATAAGGGTGATATTGGCACAGGTTGCCCAGAGAAGCTGTGGCTGCCCCATCCCTGGAAGTGTCCAAGGCTGGGTTGGACAGGGCTTGGAGCAACCTGGGATGGTGGAAGGTGTCCCTGCCCTGGAATGAGGTGAGCTTTAATGTCTCTCCCAACCCAAACCATTCCATGATTTTGTAATAACTTGGTGTTGCCAAGCCAAGTGCATTTCCCAGGCTCTCCACTCTGAACTTTGAGCTGGGGAACCACATTCATTGGCCAGTGCTTGGAGCCTGACTGAGCTTAGCATGTCTATTAAAAGGCACAGTGATCTCTAGTTTTCATCAAACCATTTGTTTTAATTCTTTCCCCGCTGTACTATAAATACACAGATCAGTCCATGACCTCCTGCCTGGCTCCTGACAGTTCCTGCAGCTTCAGGCTCAAGGAGAATTGCAAACAGTTGATGTAGAGGAGCAAAGTGAAAGTGCTTCATTTATGCCAAAAGTGAATCACTTGCATGTGAAGAGCAGTGGAAGTGCAGTTCTTGGGAGTGGCCTGGATGTGGATCAGGCAGCTTTGCAGGTGACAATGTTTCATGGAATGTTCTGGGTTGGGAGGGACCCACAAGGATCATGTCATGCTATAGGCTCTCCAAGTTTGTTCTGAAGACCTTCCTTTCTCCTTTTCCATGCCCTTAAAAGCTCACAGAGCTGACAGCATGTGTATCAAGCTCTGGGGAATAAATAAGAACTTGAGAGCAAAAAACCTTGGGGTGTACTCGTAATTGCACCAATCATGCTGTCAGTTGAGCCATGAAATAGCTTTTGTTCTTGTGTTGGAGGAAATGTTTTCTGTTCCAGGCAAGGCCAAAGATGCTTTGCAGGAGGGAAATTTTCTTCAGAAGAAAATTGAATTTCTGTTATTACAAAGCATAGAAGAGGATACCGGGTTTATGATATCCTGTTGGGGTATGCACAGGAAAGCTAAATACTCAGAGACTTGATTTTTAATAATTAGTTTCAATCCCCATTGGAAGAAAATGATGGGTTTGGAAGTTTTCTAAGTGAGGCATTCCAAACCCCAACAAACCAAAATGCTTCTGAATCAAAACAAACAGTTGCTGAACTTGGTGTCTAGAAAATTTCTCATTTGACCTTATATTCAAGCAGAGTCTGCAGTGTAGAAATGGACACAGAGACAACAAAAAATACTTTTATTTCACTAGCTGATATTGATGCTGAGATAATTAAATAAATTGTTGTTGAACTGTTTTTATCCAGGACCTCATTCTGGGATTCTTTCTTTTTTTTGTTGTTGTTTTTGGGTTTTGGTAGTTTTTTAGTTTTGTTTGTGGGGGATTTTTTTGACTTGATGCAGACATTTGCCTCTAAGAAAAGTCACTTTATAATGAGGCTGCAAATAAAGTTTTTAAACCTGTACAAATTTGTATGTTAGATTGTTTCACAGAACTAACTACTTGCTGTTCTCCTTATAAATGTTTACAGGTCTCAACTGATAAAAAACATCGAGCCTTTTATAAGCTGCTGCTCAAAGCAGACACTGATGTTATCTTATAAATTTGGATGTGGAGGGAACTCCCCAAAATGTGTACTTAAATTAAATGCTTTGGAATGAAATTAATTTGCTGAACCCAAATTATTTCACATTCCTTTTGACAGTAACACATCAGGGGAAGCCCAGCTGCATGTGGACGTACCTGACTCCATCACCACCTGGATCACGGAGGCTGTGGGTCTGTCTGAAGAGAAGGGTTTGGGCATTGCCAGACAGACAGAGCTGAAGACATTCAAGCCTTTCTTCATTGATTTCACCCTGCCCTACCACGTCATCCGGGGGGAACAGACCAAAATCCCACTGACTGTCTACAACTACCTGGCTGTGTGTGTAGAGGTAACAGCCCCCTCCTTTTGCTGAACAACTCAATTCTGGTTTATCAGCAGAACCTCATAGTGATCCACAAGTTACATTAGATAAGGTACCAGCCTAATGTAGAGGTAAGCTCAGCAGAGGGGCCTTGAAAAGATAAATATTACTTTTCAATACAAATAAAAGTCATTGTTTTATTTACTTTCAGCTTGAAACACATGTAGTGGTCTGGAGTATCTTGCAGCACTTCAGAAGTACAAATATTGAAAAATATAGGGAAAAAATATAGAGAAGACAATTAGGAAGCTCATTGTGAATCACAGAAGAAATTCCTTCATGATTGGAAAGCTGCCAGAAGTAGTTGTTTTGTTTTTTTTTCCCAAGAAATCCTGTCTCCCAAGATGTTTTCTTCTCAACCTCATTGTCTCCCTACCCTCAGTAGTATCTCTCAGAAATACTTGTAGAATTGCTGAGCTGAAAGTACTGCTCTCAGTCAAGTACATGACTAGAAAGCTTGAAGAACAAATAAATCTGAATGCTGTGATTTTTGTGGAGCATTTTGTGGCTTTCAGAATTCTTACAAGTGGCTTTGCAGATGAAATTTGTAATGAATTCCAAAATTTTCACAGGTCCACGTGAAGATTTCTGTCCCAAAAGGCATAAAGTTTGTTGGACATCCTGGGAAGCACCATCTGACAAGAAAGAAGTGCGTTGCCCCCGGGGAAGCCAAACCCACCTCTGTTGTTCTCTCCTTCAATGAGCTGGGACTGAGCAACATCACTGGTAGTATAGAACTAAAAACAGCTTGTTGCTTGAAAGAGTTTTACAAGTGTTTCTTTTTATTTCTCTTTCGGCAGAAAATTCTTGTTTCTCCACTACCCCAAAGGGGAATTTTTTATTCCACTTGCTGCCAACTTGGCTTTTCAACCTCATTTATTGTAGAAACACATTCTATACCTATAATGCACAGAAGAACCTGTTACAAACCTCAGGAGATTCCCTGGTTATCAGTTTTCCTGTTGTGATATTTGCTCATGTGAGGTTGGACCTGATAGATTTCCCTGAAGAGAATTTTTAAATTTCCCTGGGAATTTTTAAATAAGAGAATAACAACAGATTTTGTACATCTTTCAACAAATAATCCCAGTACAAATTGGCCAACACCGAAAATTAGAGAAGAGTTTCTCTGTTGCCCCATGACTGGCCAAATATTGCCTGTTTTTAGATGTGATCATTCAAATATGGCATAAGGGTAATAGGAGAGAGCTGTATTTCCAAAACACTTGATGTACTGGTAATTAGCTGTGTCTAATTTGTTCAGATCTTCTCTTAAGCTCGTGGAGATCTTCCTGTCTCAAAATACCTCCTGCTTTTCCCTTCTATTTCTTAGCAAAAGCTTTTGCTTATGGTGGGACTAATTGCTGTCAGGATGGCATGCAGAGCTTAAAGAATGACAAACACTCAGAGGACACTTTCCTGGACAAAAGAACCCCAATGGGAGTGGATTATGTTCGTAGCAGTGTGATTATTGAGGTAAGAAAATAGGAATTTGCAATAATTCAGATAAAAATGGGCAAGTTGTGACAGTTTTTAGGTAACCAAACATGGATAGGTTTATCAGAATCCTCAAATTGATTTGTGGTTTGTTTCCATGGTTGGAAATAATGTAGTGATACTTGTACAGAAAGAGCCTATGTGGTTCTGAGTTTACCTGGTGAATCTTCAATACTGTTCAGGAGAAAAAGGAATGGAAATTTTATTGGATAAACTTACCCTGTTAATCTAAAATGTGCTGTGCTGTGAGGTTCTCTGCTGGTGGTTGGCACATGGTGTCATCTCTTTCCTATAAAGGACATAAACAACTGTACAGCAGCAGAATATCATTTCTGTGTTTTCTAAGTAAAACTGAGATCTGTTCCTGCTCATCCTAGCCCTGTGGGTTTATGTGTGGATTTCTGTCTTTCTATAGCCAGAGGGACTGTCCAGAGAATACACCTACAGTGTGTTCTTCTGCCCAAATGGTAAGTTCATGATTTGAATGAGAGATTCAGTTTGTTTGATTCAGTTTTAAATAGAAACATTTGACTTCATCTCCTTTAAAAAAAAAAATTAAAATTTTTGTGTCCGTTTCTCTGTGATTGATGAGTTATGGTGTGTAGGAAGAATTTCTGAATAAAGAGTCTTTCTAACCGGGCTGGCTAATTATGAATTTGTTCTAACTGCCCAAATGATTTCTGGAAATGGCCATTAAATTCCTTTACTTTATGAAACAGTTTGAGTATTCAGCACTGTGGACAGTAACTGGGACTGTACTATATTTTCAGTTGGTCTTTTAAAATTCAGTTCTGGAATCAGTATGTCCTTTCTGCCAGAGATTTGGGTAGCTCAGAATTGGCTCCAGTAGCTAAACAGAGCTGCTTTTGACTACTAGATTTGAACTGAAAAATCACTTGCAGACTTCATGAGAAATTCAGCTGAGCAGTTTGAAGTATCTTCTTTATTGGAAGGATGTAAAAATAAAAGATGAGAAGAAACATCCATGTTTACTTTCATAGTTTGTTTTAAGAGAAGCTGGAGAAAAACATTACTTAGGAAAGATGTGTTTGTTTAAATTTAGTAATCAGCAGTGGGTTATTTTTGAAGTCTGTAAGCTCAGCTCTAATTCTTACAACATTCCATTATTTTTCTGACTAGAGAAAATCCACATATCTACACCTAACAAATATGAGTACCAGTACATGCAGAAACCTGCCCAGATGACCCACTTTGATATTGCTGTGAAAGCCCACAATGATGCTCACCTGGCCTTGTCCTCTGGTCCCCGCGACATGGCAGAGATGACAGAGATTGTTATTGGTGGACATCAAAACAGCAAAACGTGGATTTCCGTAAGCAAAATGGGTGAACCTGTGGCCAGCAGGGACACACCTGGGATCCTCTCCTGGGATGAATTCCGCAGCTTCTGGATCAGCTGGAAAAACGGAATTATCCAGGTACTGAATTCTTGTAAGCGTCTCAAAGTCTCTTTTTAAACAGAGTCTGAGCACACAAATGGCAGGTTTTCCTTAGGTTGGTGTAAAAGGTAAAAGATTCTCTCCCGTTGTCTTTTCTGTTTTAATTCTTTAATCAGAACAAATCTGCTCAGAACAAATCAGTTTGGTGCGTCCTCAGGACCTCAGTCTTCAACATTTTTAGTCCTTGAAGGTCAAACCTGTGGAATTCTCATTAAACTTCCTTGGATTGTTTTGTGGGTGGGAAAGAGAAAGGTATTGATCCATGTACAATGTTCTCTGATGCACACATGAGTTAGGGGGTCCAAGAGTGACTCCAAATGTATGTATGGGTTCTTGGAACTGCCTGGTTTTCTGTCCCTTTCAGGTTGGCCACGGTATTCGGATGCTAAATGAGTCTATTATTGTGGAGTGGACAGTCCCCAAACAGCTTGAGGTGAAGTACGTTGGCTTTTCCACAGGCTGGGGGTCAATGGGAGAGTTTAAAATTTGGAGAAAAGAAGAGACTGATGAAAATCACAATGAAGCATTTACTCTTGGAGTTCCCCACAACATAATTCCAGGATCAGAAAGAGCTACGGCTTCAATCATAGGTATCAATTCTGAGGAGGTATCACTGGGTATCAAATGTGAAGAGATACTCCAGCTGTTACTTGCTTCTGACCAGTATTTGAGTAATGCACACCTGATAAGATAGACATAGGCATTTACACTGATAAGATAGTCATAGGCATTTACACAGGTTTATGCCACTTAATTCTAGGACAAATGATTTTTGGGGGGGTTTTTGTCACTTTTTTGAAACCTGTTTGAGTTGACAGTGATTTAAAGTTGATACTGAGAGCTTTGCAGAGGCACTGTCTGTTAGAGTTCACGGTATTTATTTCATAATCATCATAATCACAAATCGTGCTGTGTTCTAAACTCACCTTAATTTGGGAAGTCATGGACAATCCAACTCTGAAATGTGGAATTTCTTTAATCCAATAAAAGATTGAAGGGCTAAGATTTAACATATGAAGGACTTCCCATTTATGATACAGTTTATTTAACCGGTGATATTGGTGTAGTCAGGCAGGGTTTAATCATAAGACACCAAAAGTCAAGTCTAACTGCCTAATACTGAACATATCACCTCTTTCTCAAACAGGAGATGTGATGGGTCCTACTTTGAACAACTTGGACAACCTTCTGCGATTACCCTTTGGCTGTGGGGAGCAGAACATGATCCATTTTGCTCCCAATGTTTTTGTCCTGAAATATCTGCAGAAAACCAAACAACTCAGTCATGAGGTGGAGATCGAAGCTACTGATTACCTTGTTCAAGGTAACTCATTACATTCACAATTTATAAATGGAGAAAAGTTAGAAGAGAGTTTTACTTGTATCCTGTCATGCTTTCTAATCAAGAGTAGCCCAAGTGATGAGGATTCATCATTTCTTGTAGGATAATCTCACAGATTAACAGATTTTAATGGCAAGATGTTTTCCCTTGATACATAACCTGTGTTTCCCTTCAATAACTCTTAGTTTGGATGTTTATTGATTTATCTTTTTTATTTTTTTCCTTAGATAGCTGATTTCTATGTTTAAACATCTTAGAAAGCCAAGGAAAACTAATTTTCTTAAAAATCCATACATTTTTTTGCCTTATTCGTGAATTGTCTTTCCATCACTTTAGTCAGGACATGGCTCTTCTCTGGACTTTCTTTTTTTAACACTATTTTCTTAGTAACATTGTACCCAAAATCAAAAGTTAGTATGCAAAATAGTTATCCTAGAGGCATATAATGAGGGATTTTATCTGTCCTTTCAGTGTCCTGTCCTACCTCACTAAGCAGCTCAAAGCAATCTATCTTTTTCTTTGCACTGTTTTTCTCTGCACTGTTTTTCTCAGCATTTGCTTAAGAAGAGCCACATGCAAAATAGTTTTATAACAAAGTGCAATTTTCAGTAAGAATTCAGAGATCATTAAAAACAAGAATGACCCAAAGGGACAAAGCTCTCTTGTGTATGAGTCAGACAATAGTCATGTGATGAAATCAGAGGTGACAGGATTAGGTGGTTCTCCTCTGAAAATATAAATATAAAATGGAATATGCCAGATATTTCTTGTATTCAGCAGCTAAAGCCCAGTGCTTCTTCCTTTGCCTGGCTCCACTCATTCTACTTGTAATGTTTTGTGCTTGCTGAGAGCAATGAGGCAAAGGGAATTTGTTAATAGTCCAAGTCAGTGTTTCCTTTGCAACATCTTTTGCTTTTGTTTCCTTTTAAGAATCTGCAAACCTTCCAAGTTTTTGGCTCTAAGCTCTGCTTGCTAATTAACCCTGACAGAAGAAATTCTCAAGAGTTTTAAACTCTTCTGTGTTTATTGGAGCCCTGCCAAGTGCAAGGTTTAGATGGAGAAAGTCTGTTTGCTCACTCCAGAAGGCTTTTGTGACTTACCAAGCCAGAAAACTTCTTCGCTTAGTCATCCATGGTGGAAAGTGCTGATACCCAACAATTCCTATGTGTTTCCTAAACTTTAGAAGTGGCCTGAGCTAAACCAGTCAGCATTTTTTTCTACTTCCCCACAACACAGTTCTACAAAAGCAGATGAACAGGGGAAAACTGGGAAGGTGAATCTCTCCAGTGAGTCCCAACATCCACGGAGTGTTTGAAAGGGAAGATTTCAGAAGAGCTAGCAAGACATCAAGTCTACCACTCCCTACCTTGGAAGCAAAGAAGAATAAGTGTAAGAGCAATGAAGCACAACTGAATTAAAAATGAACATTCCAAGAGACAATGATAAGAGAGGTATGAAGACTCAATGTGTCCATTTACACACTGGAAATGGACACTTAGGAACTATTTAAGCAGGAAGGGCTCAGTAGTAAATTGAACCTGAGGCCTGCAGAGAAGAAAAGGAATCTAATTTAATGTCACACCTATTGTTTGGAGGAGGAAAAAAAATAATACAATTATTTAGGCTTTCTGCCATGTGTTTGTAGCTGTGCCGCAATCCTTGGGCAAAGATGTGGTTAATACAAGAGCATCAGTAATCTCTAGGGCTTTGTTCCTCCCATTCAAACCATTCCACCTGCTTTCCCTGTGAGCACTGGAAGCCTATAGAGCAACTGAAAAGTACAGAAGTCATGGGCAGTCCTTACTCAGGGATTGAGGAGCTGCCTGTATCTGGAGAGGTCAATAAGGAAGCTTCACCTCTGGAAATGAAAAACTAGCCCATTCTCATGAAAATGTCATGTGGTGTGGAATAAAACATCTACTGATGTGTTTGAGAAATTAGCAAGCAGTAAATGTCTTTTGACACCATCTTCTTGCAGGTTTGACATGTTTCCTTATCAGAAATACCCACTCTAAGGGGTTTGATTCCAATGGGTGTTTAAGAGCTTTCTCCAAGTGTGTGTTCTGTGTTCCTCAACTCATATATTCCTGTATTCCTAGAGTGCTTTATTAGGAAGAGCAGTTCATGGTTATAGACAAACAGATTTGAGAAGCAAATTATTTTCCTGGTAGGAAGAACACTTGGACTATCTTTCTTAATTTTCTGTCTCAGAAGACATTTCAGGAGAGAGTTCTTATCTTCAACTTGTTAATAATGTTGCCTAAAACAAGCCTTAAGACAGTCCTGGTAGCTTGGAAATCTTCAAGGGCATCAAGATCACAGCTGTTATTGTTATGTTACAGTTACCTTAAGTTGTCCCAAGCAGCAGCTTTGGAGAAAAGTCTGAATCCAGCTGTGCTGTTGAAGAAAAACCATTTTCATCTGTATTGTGCATTCAGTAGAGCAGAAGGAGAGTGGCTGTGGACTTAAGGAAAAAATCTTTCTTTTGATACTGCATTTTTTTCAGAGGAGTATCACATTTCTAACATTTCAAGTGTCCAAAAGGCAGGAGCTGCAGTGTCCCAGATGTTATCTTGACTGGATTTCTGGATAAGCTGTATGGACACAGAGCTGGCTCTCACTCACAGCAGAACAAGAGGCTGCCTGGGGCAGCAGAATCCCTTACATGAGTGCCAGATGCTCTGAGTCTTCATTCACTTGAAATTCTTGTTTTTCTCTATGTGAGGATTTTGGACTCCCCCAATTCTTTTGTGACTTCCAGGCTACCAGCGCCAGCTGACCTACAAGAGACAAGATGGCTCATACAGTGCTTTTGGGGAGAGAGATTCATCAGGGAGTATGTGGTGAGTTGCTATTTAAAACAGAGTTAGAAAAGTGTTAAGTGTTTGCTAAATGGGAAAAACACACAGTTGGCTGGGAAAGAAGAGGAATTTTCCAGCTTCTATTGTGGTATTGCACACAGTGGAGAATAGAAATAAAACAGGAAAATAGAAATAAATACTCAGTGAGTACAGAATTACTGCTTCAGTGCTGCTGAATGTTCTTACTACCCTAACAGGTGTGTTATAGTTATTTCAGGACTCAGGAGCAGATAGGATAGTCAGATCTACTGATATGCTGTCTTGGTTTAAGCCCAGCTGGAAATTAAGCACCACAGAGCCACTCGTTCCCCCCATCCTGGTGGAATGGGAAGGAGAATCAAAGTAAAACTTGTAGGTTGAGATAAGAGCAAATTAGTGATCAGAAATAAGGTAAAAATACAGTAATAATGGTAAATTATAATAATATTGACAGTAATAAGGCAAAACACCAAGTGGTGCACAATACAATTGCTCACCACTCACTGATCGATGCCAGACTCTCCCTCCCGAACCCAGATGGGCCCCTCTTTCAGGTAATTCCCCCCAGTTTATACACTGGACATAAAGTTCAGGCACAGAAGCCCTATTTAAGGTTCCTATTTGGAAGTGGAGTAGCAATTATGGAGTATTTAAGCACCAAATTCCATCAGGGAATGGAGCTTCACCATTCACCATGTACAGAGAAATGGGCTGTCTCTAGGAGTGGCTGAGGCTTCTACCAGGGTAGGGAAAAAACACCCTATCAAAACCAACTCAAACCCCCCAAAGAATTCTTATCCCGTGTGCTTTATATCCCCTCATGGATGAAATGGGGTGGATTTATGCTCTGAGAATAAGAGCGGGACCTTCAGAGTCAAACAACAGGAGAGCCAGAAATTAAGAAACTAAGGAATCAGCTCATCTCATGATGTGCTCCTGGGGACACCATGGCCTGGGAGGTTTCTGTTACATCACCTCAGTGTTGCTGACTCTGGCTCAGCTATAGTGGATCCTTGTCTTCATTCATTTGCCTGTGCTGTCATCTGGCTTCTCTGTCTGCTTTGTATTTTGGTTTTAACTGATTTACTTCACAAACTCATTGGAGGGGAACCACCACTGCTGCTGCCTCACTGTTTCTGAGATAGTGAACTTTTATCTCAGCTCCAGCATCTCCCAGTCCCTCAATGTCCAATATGGTGACATGGAATTACTTAACACTTGAAAACTCCCCTGCTAGGCCATGTTTGCTACCCTCCCATTCCTCAGGGGCTTGTAAATGGGATGACTCAATCTCCCAGAGCTGGCCAGTGCTCACACTTTTTGTCAGAGGTTTAGAATTCCAAAAACACTTCTGGTGCTTTTCTTAAATCTTTATTCTCTATAAAGTCTAACGCAGCCTCAGACTTCAGCAATGGATCTGGATTTCTTATAAGAAATATATTGATTCTTAATTTAAAAATATTGATTCTTGACTTAAAAACTTTAGTAATTTAGGTGGAAGATGAGCACTTATAAAAAAAGAACTATATTTCAGGGTGTGCCACAACTACAACAAATATATCTTTGGGTTCTACTTTTCAAGTTAGTTGACCCCTAACCCTGTTCTTATCAAGAAGTTTGGGCAGTGTTCAGGTGCTTTTACAAATGAACTTTCTAACAACAATATTGAATGTTTCCCAACATGATTTTTTTTAATTTGTGCTTTCTAAGAATGTTGGTTTTCCCTTACTGATAGTTTATTTTAAATTTATTTTCTCAGTAAAGATGATACATTCCTATTTACAGGCTCACGGCTTTTGTCCTCAAGTCCTTCGCTCAGTCTCGTGGGTTTATTTTCATTGACCCAAAAGAACTGACAGCTGCCAAAGACTGGATCATCCAGCACCAGAAAGAAGATGGTTCTTTTCCTGCTATGGGCAGGATACTAAATAAAGATATTCAGGTAAAAACCATACGGGATCCAAATCATGCAACAAGAACATTTTTGAAGTTATTATCAAAGCATGAAGTGATGCAGTTTCCTTATGCTCAATATGAAATTTGCACTTGAATGGCTGGAAGAAGTAGGAGAATTTCAGTTTAAACAAATCTGTCAGAATGTGCCTGTGTGGTGTCCCCAGAGGAGGGAAAGCAAGATGTCCAGTGTTACAAAACACCTGAGTCCTGTGTGCACTGAGTGCGTCCTCAGGCCACTGCCAGGGACAGTCTTGGGTCCAACCAATGTTGGATTGGGTTCCTAAATTTCCTACTCTTTATGTGCCAACCAAAAGAGATTCTGTGATGCCTCAGCTTCTCTAGTTCTAACATGTTCTCTGTCTTGCTTCAAGACTCTTTATCCAGTGTCCTCTTCTCTAATTTTCATCCAGTAGTTTGTGTTGTTTGCCCTTCCAGGGTGGAATCCATGGGAAGATCTCCCTGACAGCTTATGTGGTTGCATCTCTTCTGGAAACAGGTGTCACCTCTGAGGTAACAGAAACTCAGTTAAAACAGCTCTCAGTTTTTCATGTTCTATGAAATTCTCTCTTTTTTTTAAACTTCACTTTACTGCTTGTTTGCTCTCAAAGGTTCTATGATCAGTTGAGTGACAGCATCCAGGTAACAGAGGGTGCTGCAAAGCCTTGAGATTATTCTAAAGTTAAGGAATCTGGTCTGAATTTATTCAAGGTGATCTCCCACCCCCCTACCATCAGCTCATGATTATTCTACCAGAGCAAAACACTTCCCTGCAGCTCCATCCCTCAACCTCTCCCAGAAATTCCTGCAAAAAGTGTTTTCTGCCTTGTAACTTCAAGGTGTGATTTCAGCCTTTGCAGATCCTGGTTGCTTGCCTAGAAAGGCTCAGAAAACCTGGCTTAGTGCTAACAGCAATTTAACTTGGGGATACAGCAAACTCCTGTGGTCTGTCTTGGCTGCTGTGGCCAAAAAGCTACTGCTGTTGGATTACAGTGCCTTTGGAGAGCTGCTCTCCTGCAATATGTGGGATTGAGGGCTTTGCAGAAAAGTCCTTTTCTTCCTTGTAGTGAGACAGAACAGGAGCACTACAGAAAAGAGAACAGCTATGTCAGAATGTGCAATTCCACTGCGTGATTTTTGAATTAGGAAAAAACCCCCCACAATTTCCAGTACAACTGGTGTTTCAGAAATTCCTTCTTAAAACTCACGGTAAAACAGTGCTCCTGTCCTCTGTATTTTTGCCTGCATGCAGTTTCACTAGGATGGAGATGCTCAGATGAGATCATAGTTAAACATTCCCACTATTTAGGACTGGGAACATGTCTCCTTGAGCAGGCCATGGATCCAGCTCTTCCCTTGCTCTTCAGCAGCCAAGGGAAAGGGATGGGGTGGGTGAAGGGTGTGGACAGGTAGAACTGCCTGGAAGATGAAAGGAGGAGGATGCTGGAGCATCTCTTGGTGATTTGCACTCAGACAAAAGGATTGTCCATTGAGGCACAACCCTGGGAGTTTGGAGAGATGTTGAAACAACCAGTGCAAACAGAACTATCCCTTCAGGAACTCTGATAACCTCAGCACTTCTGATGTGGAGCCTGAAGAGAAATCATCCTGCAGTTGCAAGCAGATGCCCCCTAACCCCTTGTTCTTGTTGGAGTGGAAGGCTTTCAACCTTATTAAAAATTCAGAAAATCCTCCAATGCTCCCAGAGGAACTTTCTCCTGCCCTCCAGTGCCCCCTTCTGAGCAGTGATGTGATGCTCTCCCTGGGTTGCAGTGCGGCAAGACAGCCACAGCATTTTTACTTACTGGAAGTGCATTTTCTGTGGATCTAATGGTTTTCCATGGAAGAGATTTGTAAGTGTTACTAATGATCTTTGCTAGGAAATGAGGAAGGGGAAGGTTAGTGCTACAGGGAAATCAAAGGAAACCAAATTACATCAAGTCCAATTAAATTGTTTCTATAAATTATCAGAGCCACGTTCCTACACGGTGAGGTCATTGAGGGAGTTAATAAAACATGTTTGTTGGCTGCAGGGACCCCTGGGAACCTTGGCCTTTATTATCCTCTGGCGTCTGCCAGACGCTCCAGAGTGTCAGGAACACAATCAAACCTACAGTGGAGAACTTGCTTCTGCTCTGTTCATCTGCCTTGCAGGGGCATGGAATTTCTTCAGCTTCTGCAGAGAGCAAAATGCATCTTTCCAGTTTGTTGTTGGATTTTTAGTGGGTTTTGGCTTTGGTTTTGTTTTTGTTTTTTTTTGTTTGTTTGTTTTTTTTTTTTTTAAAAATGGACATGATATAGTGAGTGATAAAGTGATTCTAACTTCTGAGATGTAGAGGCTGGTAACATGTCTGGGCTCTTTTCCCCGAAATACAGGAAGAAAGAACAGCTGTTGACAAAGCAAAGCACTTCTTAGAGTCCAACCTGTACTCAGCAAAAGACCCCTACACCACTGCCCTGACTGCCTATGCCCTGACCCTGCTGCACAGCCCCTCTGCAGCAGTGATGCTGCGCAGGATGAACAGCATGGCCATCACCCAAGGTACTGAGCTCCTGGGCCACCCCAAGCTCTCAGTCCTCCTGCAGGAACAAGCAAATACAGAGTGAATAAGGTTCTTCCTCCAGAGGGTGGTGGGGCACTGAACAGGCTCCCCAGGCCAGTGGGCACAGCACCAAGGCTGACAGAGCTCAAGGAGTGTTTGGATGATACTCTCAGGCACAGGGTGTGACTCTTGGGGATGGACTTGTGCAGGGCCAGGAGTTGGACTGGATGATCCATGTGAGTCCCTTCCAACTCAGCATATTCCGTGAATGCTGTGTTTGAGTTACTGGAGAGGATGGAGCCTGTGAGATGTTTCCTCACAGCACAGTTTCACTTTGTAACTGGGGAGGGCTGAGACCTCAGTCCCACTGATGCTGAGGGAAGACAAGTGTAGCAGAGGCTCTGCAGTGCCTTTCCTGTCCATGAGTGTTTGCCCTGTAACACCTCACATTCCCTGATGGTGTATTGGTGTATTTTAATCCAAAATCCAAGAATTATCTAATTTGTCATGTTGAGTCATTTTTGCAATTCAAAGGGAGCCTCTTGCCCAGGGACTGCTCATCTGACAGGAGGGACAGTGCAGTTCAGGGCAGGGACGGAGTCAATTCTAAAGGGGAATTTGACTGTTCCCACACACAGAGGCTCATCTGAACTCCTGGTCTGATAACACACGTATCCCACCGTCCTCTCTTTCCAGATGGTTTTACACACTGGAGCCTCACAGGAACTCTTGTTGCTGATGAAGATACTTTCATGGGATTTAATGATGGACTCTCTCAATCAGGTACTTGTAGTGCAAAGACAGAGACAAAAAAAAGGGCTGCATCACCAGCCCAATGGCTGCATGAATTTTATTGAATTGTTTTTATAATAGAGGGTATTCTGAAATTGTCAGTCAGTCAGGGCAGGGACCAGAGGAAAGGAGAGCTCACAAAAAGCAGGTAATGTTATGCTGAAAGAACAAATGAGACAGAGCAGGATGTGGCCCAGAGAAGGATGGGCTCTTCAGCCCCAGCTATCTTGCCAGGTTTCACTCCAGTTTTATAAAGACAGAAGAGTGAGAGTCATATGGGATTCCATCAGGAAGGAATCATTTGCAATGGAAACCTGAGGGAAGTCAAATCCATTTAATTTCAGAGCTATTTATCTTTGTGTTTTCAAATGGGCCTAAGGATTGATCACCAGTCCACTGACGCTTCAGCTGTTTTTCCAGACTTCGGCTGTCAAAGCCACAGCAACTGTTGAATCATGCTGTAATTTTCAAATCACTTAAAGCCACTGACAGTGGATATGATGTAGGCGCACCAATGTTCAGGAAGGATGTAGCTGGATATGGAATGAAAATCTCAGGACAGGAATACAGTAGGGGCGGCAGCAAAGTAGAACTGGAGTGGGAGATAAATTCCTTATGGGATACAATCAAGTAGAAAGAAGGTAATCTGTTATGTGAAGGTAAGAGCTTGTGTTGGAAGCAAAGATATCTTTGGAAGGTGATGTATCTTGGGTGCAGACATATTTTCCTGTGTTTGCTTCTACAGACTCTTAAAATTATGGTTTTCATTTTTCATTTAATGAATATTCATAGAACTATCTGTAGATCTGCCTAGATTTTCACTTCTGGATGGTATTTTGATATTTTATTTTTTTTTAATCCCCCTCCCTTTCAGTTGTTTCTGCAGAGGTGGAAATGACATCCTATGCCCTTCTGACCTACACACTCCTGGGAGATGTGGCCTCTGCGCTCCCTGTGGTAAAATGGCTTTCACAGCAAAGGAATGCCCTGGGAGGATTCTCATCTACTCAGGTGGGCTGCCTCTGGAAAAAGATAGCTTTGATTCATTATCAATTGATTCAGGAATGTGGAGTTTTCATCTAGAGTCCAGATGGAAATTGTTTGTATTCTGGTAAGAGGAAAAACTTTCCCAGATTGATAATTTGAAAGGAACCCAGACTCGTCCTTGTCCTCACAGATGCCTATGACAGGAAAAGTATGCAAACCCCTGACATCTGAATTAAGGAAGATTCTGCTACCAGAAGCTGGTGACTGTAGAGCACAGTTGTTTGGAAGTTTACTCCTGTGTTCTTCACTATTCTAATCTCTCCTGCTTCTGATCCCCAGGACACCTGTGTGGCCCTGCAGGCTCTGGCTGAATATGCCATCCTTTCTTATGTTGGAGGAGTCAACCTGACCATTTCCTTGGCTTCTACTAATCTAGACTACCAGGAGACATTTGAGCTCAACAAGATGAATAAAAAAGTCCTCCAGACTGCAGTGGTAGGTGGTTTTGTGTTTGTGTGGCCAAATTTTTAAAGCAATCCATGTGAGCTGAGTTCTGACTGAGGAGTTGGATCCGGGATGGTAAAAGCACAAGTTAAACACTGAGATCTGGGGACTTTCTGGGGTTTTATGGCTGGGTTCTAGTATGAAGGAGGCAGCACTCAAAATTAAAGGCATTTTTCACCCTATTTTCACCCCTGAGGCTTATTTTGTGCGGCTGCTTTTTTCTGTCATTGTAAATGCAGGTGACTGAAAGTCACTTCACTTCTGCAGTCTCCTTTATAACCATAAAGATATTTGTACAGGATAAAGCTGAATTGACATTAATTTCCATTCTGAGTGCCATGTCTTATCTATGTCTTAACTGTGGATTCTCCCCAGATCCCCAGTATTCCCACAGGGCTGTTTGTGAGTGCCAAAGGTGAAGGCTGCTGTCTGATGCAGGTAAGGCTGCCATGGGGATAGAGAAAGGATGTGAGCAGATGATCTCTAAACTCAGTCTGCTTGCTACTTGTAACCCCATTTTGCTATGAGAAAGGAGTTACACTTGGAATTTCTCTCAAAGTAATGATGTAATGTGGTGTTGCTTTAATTTATAGAAGTAAATGTGGTGGTGCTAGGGTGGATCTGGTCTGGTTCAGCTTTACCTCTATATACCTATGTGGTAAAGCCTCTGCTGCCTCTCTTCCTCCCATTTCCTCTCGCTGAAGAAATCTGGTGTTTATTCTGGTCTTCGGGGAGTATTTGTAGATGGTATGAAACACTGGGGTCTAATAAACTGATTTGTTTTGCTTTTCCCCCTTTCTGCTGCAGATTGACGTCACTTACAATGTACCTGATCCTGTTGCCAAACCAGCTTTCCAGCTCCTGGTTAACCTCAAGGAGCCAAAGTCAGAGCAGCATCTCCAGGCTCCCAACCCCCTGAACTCTGGCTCTCCAGATGAGAATCACTCTGAAGCCTTGCACAGGGAGAGGGCTCTGGGGGATGATGATGACCCGGCATCAGATCAGGACCATCGGGAGTACAAAGTCATACTGGAGACATGCACTAGGTAGGAAACGCCAACCCTGTTCCTCACCAGAACATTTAGTTTCCTGATCAGCATCACCAAATTCTTCCTTGCTGCACTGTCTGTGTCTCAAACAGGGTAAGAGAACTTTCAGCTACCGTTGTGGGCTGTAGGACAGAGTCATTCCCATGATCATTCTTGAACGTTGCCTGCTGGCTTTGAGCATTTTAGTGCCAAGTGTATGTCAAACATAGAGAAGTAAGAAGAAATTTACAAAAGTGGCAACACCCTGGGTTTTTATCACTAAGTTTCATTATTCCCTCTCCAAAACCTGAAGATGACAAATGGAATGTTTGAATACTTGTATCAACAGGAAAAGAAAAAGTTCTGGATTATTTTCTAGGTCTTCAGTAACAGGCTTCCTTTAGCAGCCTCAAAGAGCGAGGTAAATTCAACAGGTTAACTAATATCTTAATTGTGTCAATAGTTTTATAAATATTATTGACATGACTTTGTTATTTGAGTTCCTTGCTCTTCAGTTTTGGATACCAAAAACCCAACGGGAGATGCTTATTGCCATGGTATGAATTTGGAACCTGGTAAAGGCAAAATGCATGCAGAAATTTATTAATAAGCTTTCAAAAGCTCATTCCTTGTTTCCTTGTTCCCTATAAAGAAATTTAAAATAATTTTTGAAGATGGCATGAGCCAGAAGTTCCATTTCTAGTTCTCAAAGCACTTTGCAAAGACATTAGTAGTTCTGTCTCATTTTATAGTTTGGGAAACTCAAGTTATTATGAGAAGACAGGTTGGCTATAGACAAACAGCAGCAAGAATAGTTTCTGACCTGAATTCAATCCACTTACATATTTTGCTTAATCATATTAGTTACTGTTGCAGGTGTCAGGGATTGCTGATCTCTCTATAAAATGTTTGGATATTTAAGGAGGTCGTTGGAAATTTGACCCAGACAGGGAAAAACACAACCAAAGTAAATAAGGAGGGCTTACAGCAGGAGAAACCATTCCCAAGAAATTAGTAACTAATCTGCATATGTGTGACTGGGAGTGTGGCAGGTAGTGGGGGTGCTGCTTCCCTGAAACAACAGAAATCAAGTGAAGGGTTTTGGATGTGATTCATGAAAATGGAAAACTCTGGCTCCCATATCAGTTTATCTCCTTCCTTCCTGCAGAGGCCACACAGTGACTGCAGTCCTGGACACAGTTGCTTCAGGCAAAGCTAGGATCTTGTTTTCCCTGTCACAGACTTGCCCCTTGCCCCTCTCGCTGTGTTGTGGCAAAGACTTTGCCTCCCAATGCCCCAAACCTGGGAAATCTTTGGCCAGAAATTTTTGGTGTAGTTGAATTTTTCCTCCCTCCACTGAGAACAACCAGTGACGAGCAACTCAGTCTCACCATCCAAAAGTTTGCCAGGGCCAGACTGGCTGTAATAACACAATATCACTGTCCCAACCTCTTCTCCCCCTGCCCGAATTTTCAGCTTGTTTTAGGGAAGGGTCAGGCTTATAAAGTCTTGTCATATCAGTGCCTTGAAGATGCTGAGGAGGCTGCCCTGCATCAATGCAACCCCTCTGCTGATATTTCTGAAACTCCTGCCCTGGGAATTGCTGGAGCAAAGGCAGAAATTTGAGAGGAAGCCCAGTGCAAGGAGATGGATTGCTTGGAAAGAAAACAAAAGCAAACAAAATCTTCCTTTCCTCCCCTTCTCCCAGTAATGATGCTCTCAACTCCATCATCATCTTATTTAGGCACATGAAGAGAGGAGTGTCATCTAAGGCTGACAACTGAGATATTTTGAGCTGAGGGTGTTCTCAGGGTGTAATGAATTGTTGTCATGCTCAGTGAAGTCATTTGGGTGCTTTTGAGGAGTTAAGGAGAACACAGGAATGTGATATATAACAGAGAAAGGGGAAAATGCAGGCAAAGGGACACTGTGATTTATTAGGGAGTATGGAGCGTGGAGTTAGGTCATGGAGTTAGGTCGGAATTAAGAAGGGTTAATGTCTGTGGGAGCCTGTCAGGCCTGGAGTTCCTCACCCAGAGCCAGCTGGCTCTGTCCCCAGGCCACCTCATGCTACTGCAGGCGTAGAGCTGGGGTGGGGTGTTCCAGCCTCAGCCAGTTCACCCACCCACCCCCGAGCTGGGGGGGTCTCCAGAGAGAGGGGCCTCCAGCTTAGAGCTGACAGATTTGGTCCTGGAAGCTGTGAAATGTGTTTTCTCAGTGCTGGGCATGAGCTAATGAGGCCTCCTGGGTCCATGCTTACGGTGGTGCAGCTGAACAGCAAACAGGTGAAGTGCCAAGGGGGAAGAGCTCGGAACTGGCTGGGAATGCAGAGAAAAGGAGTGTTCTAGGATTAGCAGGAGCTGGGTTAGGATGTCGACTCTTCTGCCTTACTGCAAAAATTGAGATTTTGCAATGGTCCAAATAGACTTTCTTTCCACCCCTTCCTGTGTGGGTTTTTTTAATGAACTCTTCAACAGTAAGAACTCTGAATTTCAGTGGGTTTTTGGAGTTTTCATTAATAGTATAGAAGATAATATGGGCAATGAATTCTTTAACATCAGTAACTACAGAGTGAGTTTGCTGACTCGTTAGCAAAGATACTTTTCTCAGTGTCAATTAGATGCTGGAGGGAAATGGCCTTTATGAAACTCCAGGGTTGAATGACTCTGCCTGGTGTTGGGAAGTAACATTCCTCTTCCACCACAGTCTATGTATATCTACTTAAAAAAGAACAAAAGTTTCTTTTACTTCAAGGGTTGTTTTCCTTTTACCAAGTGCATTTTCTCAGTGATTAATTGAAAAAGAAAGCAAGCAGCCCCACGGGTGACATTTTGCTGCTTTTCTGCTTCCGTTTCCCTGGACATCTCCTACATCTCTGCCCCCACGAGTTGGGCATAATTTTGTTGAATAAAAGCAGAAAAGAGGATTTTGTAAAACCAAGTAGTCTGTGCCTTTCCATAAGCACTTCAGAGAAAAGTAGATCCTTTTAATATTTTTTTTTCTTCTGAAGTTCATTTCGTTTGTTCTCCCTCCTGAGTTGTCCATGTATCATTTGTTTTCTCGGCTGCTGAGTTGGTTTTTATTCCTGTTTTTGTTCCCATGGGAAGATGGCTGCACTCTGGATCCTCAAACATGGCTGTCTTGGAAGTGCCCTTGTTCTCAGGTTTTCGGGCAGATATTGAGAGCCTGGAGCAGGTAAGATGCTGGAATGGGAATGCAAAGCATGACCTTGAGCTGGGATATGAGTGGGAGGGATTCCCTTTTGGGGGCAAAAGCCATTTAATGTCAGAGCACCGCTGAAAAGATGGAATTAAAATGAGGGGAAGGCACGAGATTTCACTTGTCAAACCTTATTTCTCTGAAATGAGTAACCAGATGTTCTGAGCAGGATGAACAAATGCACCACCAGAGCCAGGGAAGGTTCTCCCTGAGCCAGTGCACAGTAATTAATGGAGATCCCTTGGAAAAGCTGAAGTGCAAATGTGCTCTAACAGGAGCTGTTTATGGCTGCTTAGTGAGCTGTGTTATCTCCAACATCTGGATCCCATTTCTTTGGAGGCTCTATGTCTTGGAATTTTTTGCCTTTTTTTTTTTTTTCACTCCTCTCTGCAAGAATCATGTTTCCTGCAGCCAAGCTGAGGTGGACAGAATGTGCCTTGTGCCCAGCCAGCCCTTTAGGGCAGATGAACTGTAATCTTGAGCTTTGCTTTAGATTCGTGGAAGCACTGCATTCCTTGCATTTTGTGGAACATTACATTCACTGCTGAGGTTTTTATGCAGCAAAGAGTTTTTAAGGACTATTTAACCAAAGAGGTGTAAAATCTCTGCATCCTTGAGAACTGGTAAAGAGCTAAAAAACGTTTTGCTTCCAGAAGATCTCTTCTGTTAATAAGTTCTTCATTATACTGGGGGGGGGGGGAGGATTTGGGGAAGTAATTTTAAAGTAGAACCATGGTAAAGAATGGGCAGTTTTGTTTGACATCCTAATTCAAGAAAAAGTGCCCATGGCTTTGTATTCTCTAGGATTTCGCTTGATCTGGCTAATTTATATTATTATATTATAGATTACATATTATATATATTAATTCTATTATATTTATATTTTCTTGGGGAAAATGAGGCAGATATGTGCCTCTGGAGTGGCTGACAATCCATGTCAGAAGCTGCTGTCGTACGGTCTCCTGGGCTGTCACTGAGGCCACAGAAACTTGTGTATCAATCCCTGAGAAGGAATTGCATCCTTTCAGTGTTAGGGACCTGTGCTGGAATATTTCTGTGTTAATCAAATATGAAATTATTCCTGTAAAGAGAAATATCGAAGTTATTTGTATCAGTTCACAAGCTGCATGTTGAGAATTCTGTTTTCAAATGTATGCATGTAAAACACACCAATTTTTATCTGCCTGATGACCTTCTGGGCCTGATATTCTCTCTCACGTGCAACAAACAGTGCAACAAACTGAATATGATTATTCAGGTGAGTCAAGGCCACAGGTAGGAGTCTCCAGTATCTCCGTGGTAAGAGAAAGGAGGACAATCAGGTGAAGGGACCTGCAGTGGGTTTGGTTCCTGTTTTCTCTGCTCCTACTGAAGGTGCTGGAGTCATTTGTACTGCTGTCAGATAAGTTCTCTTTATGTAAATAATGGCGGAAAAAACATGGGTAACAACCTGGCTTAAGGCAGAGAGCTCAAAATGGCACAGGAGGAGAACAACAGGATGTCTTTATGGTCTTAAACCTCTGGAATGTCTTATCAGTGGAGGGAAGGAGTTGAAAGAAAGAACATAAAGGGATTTTCATTGCAGAAGAACAGGAAAATTGTTAGGTTAAGGAACAAATCCCTGTACTCATTACAAAAATAGGAGTTCCCATCCTCCAGGCTGTACTGGGCAAGTGTCTACTTCTCTGGGGTCATCAGGGTACTGAGTTAAAGGTTTCCAAGCTGAGGACCTGAGAAGGTCTCACATGTTTATGTATTATTGTGCAGGTTCTGTCCCTTTGGTCCCTAAACACTTTTTCCTTTGCCAGGGCAGCTGTGCTCTGCTCTGAGGTTGTTTACAAGGTTGGGCCAGACACAGGTGTCCCAGAGAAAGACTTGGAAACCAAATGTGCTTATTTTGTTTGTAATTACTACTGAAAGGCTGCTACGTGCAGCCCCTCCTGTGCTGTGTCTCCTGGTTTGCACTAACCTGTGTCCAGGGAATGCTGCACATGTTCTCAGTTGCAGGAACACTGGAGATAATTGTAAATCTGTGATTAACATTAGGAAGCTGGATTCTGATTCCCGGATGAACTGGCTCTATAGTGTTTCAAAACACTTCTGTTTGGGGTAGAAGCCCAGAATGGTTTGGGTTGGAAGAGACCTTAAAGCTCATCCAGTTCCACTCCCTGCCATGGACAGGGACACCTTCCACTAGCCCAGGGTGCTCCAAGCCTCGTCCAACCTGGCCTTGGACACTCCCAGGGATGGGGCAGCCACAGCTTCTCTGGGCAACCAGTGCCAGGGCCTCCCCACCTTCACAGGGAAGAAGCACCATGAACACTTTGTTCTGTCCCAGTCCCAAGCCTGGCCTGGGTGGAAGCACGCAGAGGGTTAAAACAAGCTGCCTGCTACTGCACATGAATTATTTTGCCAAAGCTGATCTCTCCAGCACATGAGGCTTTCTCCAGCACTAAGCACATCAGTTGGTTGTGCTTTTCCCTGTGGCATCTTGCCTGAATCTCATGTTTCTGCCTCTATGGGTAGAAAGGCAACAGTACCAGTGTAGCCCCAACTGTTCAGGTCTCTGGGCATGGAATAACGGGTGGTTTGTTTTCCTTTCTCTTCCTGTCTTAAGGGGAAATGAGCTGATTCTCCTTCTTAACTGGTAAGACTGAGTTCCTGCAGCAGAGAGCTGATCAGTCCTTGCAAATGCCAGCAGGATGTCAGGGGCTTCGTGCAGTGCATTCTGCTTCAGGGCTTGTGGGACACAAGAAAGCTGGTTCAAAACACAATTTTGAAACTTTGTTGGTCAAAGAACTATGTAGTTGGTGCCTCATTTTGGAGAGAGGATTGAATTCTTGGGAACCAGTACTGGGCAGTCTATTCCCATAACCAGATCAGAACTGCTTCCTTTGGGGCAGTAGGAGATTTTGCTAAATTCAGAAGAATATTGCACCTTTGAAGGGGAATGTTCCCCTTGAAGAGCTGAATTCCACCTTTCCTATTGCAGAAATGCTTTTGCATCTCTAAAAATGAAATGTGGTGGCAAAGCTCAAGCAGATCTATAGGTAGGGAGCAAAGATGAGACATAACCCCATCTGCACAAACACATCTGCTCTGGAGCCAAGCTGGGAGACCTGAGGGTGTTCACCTGGAGAAGAGAAGGCTCTAGGGAGATCTTAGTGCACCTTCCAGTGTGTAAAGAGAGAGAGAGAGCTCTCTTCAGGCTGGGAGAGCTGGAGAGGGACTTTGGACAAGGGATGGAGAGACAGGACAAGGGGAATGGCTTCCCACTGCCAGAGGGCAGGGTTAGATGGGAGATTGGGAAGGAATTCTTCCCTGTGAGGGTGGGGAGGCCCTGGCACTGGTTGCCCAGAGAAGCTGTGGCTGCCCCATCCCTGGGAGTGTCCAAGACCAGGTTGGATGGGGCTTGGAGCACCCTGGGCTAGTGGAAGGTGTCCCTGCCCATGGCAGGGGGTGGGACTGGATGAGCTTTAAGGTCCCTTCCAACCCAAACTATCCTGTTATTCTGTGATTGTTTCATGGCTATCAAATGTGGGCCCAAAATAAAATTCATCCACTGTATTAGTTTCATGCTGTATTTTGGACACCACCTTCAGCAGAGGCAAGTCCCATCATTCCCTGTGCTGCGTTTCCCTGCCATCCCAGCCATTCCCTGTCCTGGCTGGGAGGGCCTGGGCTGTAAATCACATTTCCCTGTGAGTGTTTGCCCTCCCAAGGGAGCAGTGTGGGAGCAGCAGCCCCACGTGCAGCCCCAGGGCAGCACTGGTTAATGAAGGCTCTGTGCACACCCAGGGCAGCCCCGGGCTGTGCAGCCACAAATCCTCCTAATAATGCTGGGTGTCGACAGGGTCAGGAGGTCACCCTAGGCTGGTGTATATCAAACCTTACCAGAAAAAATGCGACTTTAGCTGAGCTAAGCAGTTCCCAGTGGCGCCAATCCTTCTGAGCCCTCATAAAAGGACTGTCTGCAGCCATCCACTGCTGAGTAATAACAGCCACTACCAGGCCCCTAAAATTATAAGGACAAATTAAATTGGCCCTTTCCATATTGTGTGGGACTTAAACATATGTTCCTTTGCTTGTTATAGTAATAGCAGGAAGCTTGGGAGCAGGGTTTTACAACTGGGAGCACTCTCCTGAGGGAAGGCACAGTTAAAGCCGATGGTCGCAGGTTTGGGCAGATTTCAGTGGAAATGCTTTTTGATTCATGTAATTCTAAATAATAATAATAATAGTGGTAATAATAATAATAATAATAATAATAATAAAGATGATGCTTTGTTCCCCTTTCCACAGTTTTTAGTCTAAGGTCTCAAAATAACTTAGGAACACTAAAAGAAATACAAGGGAATATTATCCCTATGTTACAAATGGGATTGTCTGACAGAGGTTAAAGTAATGGGACTGAGAATGAAAATATCTGCTCTGACCCTTACTCAGTTCCCCAAGCTGGGATTAAAACACAAGAGTCCTTTTCCACAGACCCTCATCATCCCCAGTTTCTGGATTAGATGTTTTCTACATGGCAGACATGTTCTGAATACAGTTTATTGCAATAGTAATGACTGATCAGGCAGGACAGTCATAATATTGAGATATTAGTATTCCAAATGCAGAAACCACAGGAATAAATTCTGGAAAATTTTAAATAAAGCTTTGTAGATATGGGAAGTACTCTTAGATCATGTTCTGATATTCCTTGGATATGCAGATCATCTCAATAAATAAAAAACAGAAGAGGTGAGTCTGGAGGCCTGGCTGGTACAACGCAAATCCCAAATCCCTGGGCCTTGGAGGGACAGAAGATGAGGAGCAGAGGCCTGGCCTGACCCCATTCGTCAAAAGGGAGGGGTGCCTGGGGCTCTTTCAAATGGCTACTCTTTTCAAATGTGAGGATTAATTTTACTGGCAGAAGAATGTTTTGGATTTTTCAGCTGGTGGGAGAAGGGAACCTTTAATACCCAGCGCGATTCCCTGGTGATCTGAAGGAGAGACTTTATTGAGTGTTTTGGGATCTCCGAGGTCTTGCTGGAGCCTTGGTACTGAAAACAATCTGGGAGCTACTCAGGAAGGGGGATAAATTCACCAGGGACCAGGAAGAGCCCTCAGCGTTGTGCACCTTGCAAGCAATTCCTCATCAGGTCACAGGGAAGGACACAGATGGCTTTTCCTCAGCTGTGTGACAGCAACTTCAGTCCTCTTTCCATTTCCCTTCTCTTATGGAAACATCCTTTGCCTGCAGAAGAAATCCCTGGGGTTTAATGTCTGATCAGTTTTCTAAGCAGCCTGAAATCTTTCTTATTCTCTTGTTTCTACCTCATTTCTGTAAAATGAGATGAAACTAAACCTGTTATTTTTTTTCCCCAGTTATTGATGAACAAGCAAATTGGATTAAAAAGATATGAAGTGGATGGAAGAAAAGTCCTATTTTATTTTGATGAGGTAATGACTTTGTTTCTTATAAAAAATGACTGAAAGGCAAATAACCAGTGGATAAGGCACAGATACAGCGTGTTGGTGTTGATGGTCCCTCATAGGTGAGGGTCACCTTTAACTGGCCATTTGCTTGAGCCTCATTTGATGCGTGTGAGTTGCTTCAGCCCATAGAGCATTTCTAGGCATATATCACTTAGTTTTTGCCTCAAAATAATCTCACTTTCAGGTACAGCTAGCATTGCTAAAGGCAGTTTAATCACACCACAGACCTGAGAGTGGAAGATGAGAGCTGTCTTGGCTTGGTCAGCAGCAGGAAATTGTTAGTTGGTCAACCAGCAGCCTGATGACAGGAGTGGTGATAGGTGACCAGCTGGAGTGTCAGGTTTGCCATTGTTGTGTGGCAAATATGTGTTTTAAAGGTCGTGTTTTAATTCATCCTGTTTGGCTTGCATTCATTATCTCTGTCTCTGTACTAAGAATTGGAGGGGCCTTCATGCTCAGCATGCTACATTAGAGCACATGCTGTGTTTATTTGTCTCTCTCTTCACTTAAAGTGCAGGTTTTGAATCTTTTACATCATTTCACACAGATTCCCAGCCAGTGCATGACCTGTGTCAAGTTCCAGGCTTTCAGAGAGCACATAGTTGGGAAAACAGCTCCTGTTCCTATCAAAGTGTACGATTACTATGAGCCAGGTATGTGCCTGTTTTCCTCTGATTCCTGCCAGCAGTAGAGCTCCAGGCAGGAGGCTCAGCTGTGATTTCTCCTTCTTCCTGACCTGCAGCTTTTGAAGCCACTCGTTTCTACAATGTGAGTGAGAATAGTCCCTTGGCTCGGGAGCTCTGTGATGGCCCAACCTGCAACGAGGTGGAAAGCTCAGCCAGCCAGTGGGTTGGTAAGTTAGACCAAAGCCACACAGATCTTCTTGAAAATGGAACCCAGAGGCATGCAGAACTCAAAATTATGTTTAGAAAAATGTTCTGTTTTGCTATCTGTGTTAGTGGAAGTTTTACAAAGGTTTGTGGGATTCAGCTGTTAAACTGATGGCACCCAAACAGAGCACTTGTGCTCTTCATGCACCAAAGTGACTATGATTTGCTTCAGAGGCAAGCTATAATGTCTAGTTCTGGAAGAACCTGCACAAGGAGATGTGTCAGTAAACAAAAAGGTAAAAACTCTTTACCATGCAATTTGATTTTCTTTCTCTAAAATACCTTGCGATATTGTTCCACAATTAACTGTAGGAAGATCGAACAATTTCATGCATCAGTGAAAGGAATAACTCCCCAAAAACTCTCTGTTCTTCTCTGTGCTCTGTGGCACACAAAATAGTTGCTTTATCCCAAGTCTGGAAGCTGTTGCAATATATGGTTCTTTCAGAAAGGCTTTTTGTAAATTTGTGGTAGAAGTCTTAGGGAATTCAAGATGAAAACTTACATCAATGAGATATTTCCATTCCATCTTCCCCTTCCCCTGTGCTATGCAAAACTACTGCTTTGGCTGGTTTTGTTTGCCTCCCAGGCTTTGTTCACTCTGGGCCTTGCAACAACATTTTTGGCTGCTTGGAGGACGAGTACTTTGAGCAGTGCCTGTGCTCGCGGGACTGTGGCTACGACGGGGAGCCCGTGTGTGGCTCAGACGGACAGATCTACCCCAACCACTGCCAGATGGAAGTGGCATCCTGCAGGAATAACACCAGGATAGAGCAGATGCCCATGTCTCAATGTTCTGCCTGTAGGTTTCATTCAACTCCCCTTTCGTGATCCTGTTGCTGCAAATCCTTATCTAAGCAAGTGATAATTCCATATCTGTGGCAGGAAAAGGAGGAGAATCTAAATCTCCTCTGTATTATTTTGCTACAGAGGATTAAGTTAGCAGAGCAGCTGCTTTTCAGCTTGAAATAACTGGCTTTCCCTTCTCATATTTTACCGATCAGAATGAATTTAAGAGAAAATTACTGATACTGTTTGATCTGAAATAAGTAATTCTAGATAAAAATTAAATCCATGAAATGTAATGTTCTGTGGAGATTCTGCATGGGCTTTCAAGGTGTGCAGCAGCTCAGGAAACTCACTATGCCACCTCTGGAAATGCAAACATTTTCTATAGATGCATTAAGAAATTTTATGACCATTGAGTTTATTTTTCTTTTTATTTGCAGCCAAGAATTTGCCAGAAGAAAGGGAGATACACTCCCACACAGCTGAGCAGCCCAGTGTTCCACAGACTCCAGCAGGTAATACCTTTGCATTTATCCAAGGCCCTTCTCTTTAGCAAGGTCAAAGCTTGTCCTATTCCTGTCTAAAGTATATATATATGGCTCTCAAGCACACTGTAAGTAAAGATGCTGCATTTCTTCATCTTATATAAAAGACAGAATATTCAGAAATCAGGAAATAAATAAAGAGGTCAAGGAAACCATGGATGAGAACTATTCAACAACAGACAGCTCTTCTAGTCCTTTTTCCTTCAGAAAATCTTGCAGGATACCTGCACAGTTCAGCACATGCAGGATTTAGGTGATCGTTCATCAGAGTAGCAGGTGACTCTCCTATTTTCTCAGCCTTGCGGTGTTTGAACAACATACGCTCTGTGATCTTTTCTTACACTATTAATCTGGAAAGATCACATTTAAAACCAGGCTGGTGTAATATGTTCCAACAAACAACTGGACAGGACCTGACAACAGCCCAAACCATTGCAAGAACCAGGATCCAGGTGGATTAACTTTGTCCCTTCAGTTCTGTTCAAAAGTGGAGCTGGCAGCCTTGATTCTCTCTGAGATGCTGTTTGAAATAAAGGGCCTTAGTGAGCAAAACTGTTAAGGTCAGTAGACAGAGTAGCCAGGAATTTGGCTGCTCATTTTATTTGGTGCTTATGTTCATACACTTTTTCCAAGACTTATGTCGAACTTGCTCATGGCTCACAATAAATCTCATCAAGAAGCAGTGGAGGGTCAATAGAATAGCTTGTTTCATGCCGTTTCTAGTAAATAAACTGGACTAGATTTTTCCTGGCTGCTTTCCGCTCATTAATTTTCCCTTGGCTTCTAACTCTCCTGACAAATCAGTAAAACAAGTTTAATTCTTCAAGAGAGGTCTCCGTGCCTTCTCATGTCCTCCTTGTGCACAAAGCTCAGAGTACACATGCCCAATGTGAGTCTCCAGCCTATTCTTTCCCTTCTGAGCAGCAGCTGATAATTTTGCTTATTAAGTGTGAAAACATAGTGAATATTCCATTATTACTGTTTCTATAGGTCATTCAGTCTTAGTGTTTAATGTCTGTCCTGCTTTCCCTCCCTTTTTTTCTGGACTAATTGTGAATATATATGAGATTGCAGGCTGTTGGGATAACTGAGATGAGGGTTTGTTGCCTTTTATTCCATGCACATACCATGAACTCAGCACGGAAACTCTGCAATTTGAACCCTTTAAAGCAGCATTCCCAAACTGCTCTGTGGGGCGCTGCTGGAATGCAAGGCCATACTAAGTGTTTTGCTGCTGCTCTACAAAATGAGGCTGCAATTACATTATTTTCAAGTAAAAATGTGGTATTAAAAATGTGGTTACCTGGGGAAAAAAATTGTGGAACTTGTGGTAGTCCACGATCTAAAAATGTTCAGAACACAAAAATGTTCAGAAAGCACAGACCTCCTGACATTTTCTAGAAGTTTTATCTTGCAGTTCTCTCCTCTGGACAATGGGCAGCCACCCACCCCAGAGTCACAGCCCATTTGGTGTGGCATATGTGCTGTGAGAGTACCCTGCCAGTGTCTCAGATTATTTTCTGAAATAATCTGCATTAAAGTGTCTGTCAAAAGAAAATACTCCTCTGGTTTCTGTTCTGAATGGACAGAAGCAGCATTGGCTCAGGAGGATATTTAAGAGCAAAAGGGGAAATTCTGATTTCTGTGTCTGTGGCACTGTCATACAGATTTTAGATGAACAAACCTGAGTGGCATGAGGATGTTTGTCAAAGCACAAGCACTTGGAGCTGGTTTTGTCCTGGGATCTGGGAGTTTTGAGTCTCCTGGCAGGCAGACCCTGGAGCTGTGAGCAGCCATGGCAGAGTGAGCATTCAGAAATAAACCTGAGTAAATCCTGCATCAGGAAAAGGGCCCAGCATGTGATTTTCATTAATCCCCTGGGCTCCTCTCAGGTCAAGCACACAGGACATGAATCATAGTGTAACAGATGAATGAATCCCTCCCCACACATGGCTCTCGTGGGCTCACTGCTCCGGCAGCATTGGAGCATGAGATTGGTTTAAGTCAGCTCATGTGCTCTGGGCTTCCAGGGAGAGCTCTGATGAGCCATGCCTAAATCTGCGATTTCCTAGAAGGATACAAAACTCCAGGAAGCCAAATCAAGCTTAGGGCATGTTGGTGAAAAACTGCCTGAGTGTGTTAATCTTCAGGAAATACCATGTTCTTGGAGAAGCGCGTGGTGTTTGTATTGTCTGGAATCCTCCTGGCTTTGCCATGAGACTTCTGCAGCTCATCTCGGGCTGATGGATGTTTTCACTGGAGCTCTTGTCCATGTTACCCAGCAGTGGGAATAACGAGCAAGCTGCCACCCAGCAATCAGTGGGAACTGAGTGGGAAATGTGTTGGGGCTCCCTCTGGCACTCACAGACTCAGTGCAGTTCCAAACACACCAGTGGGTTTGGTAGAATAAACCCCAGCTTTGGAGTTAAGCAGTATAGATGGTCCTGAAAAATCTTGTAGCACCCAGCTCTTGTCAGAGTATCTGAAAATGCCTTTCCAAAGTCTGCAGTGAGGGAGAAATGGGCTGAGGTTTCATCTTAAAACTGCAGCCTTTTTTTGTACATATGGGTGGATCCTCTTTACATCTGTAGATTCTCTTGACTGAGAGGGAAGTGTGCCTGGTGACAGGACTCAGCTGAAACTACTCTTGTCTGAATACCCTTCTTTAGCTGTTCTTTCTCACAGGTGAATTACTGAGTCTCTAAAGGATGAAGCAGGATTTTGATGAGTAGCATGGACCCACCTCTGGCTCTCAGCGCTGAAGCTATGCTGGTGTTCCTTCACAGTCTGTTGCAGTCCTATTTGTTTGGACTGAAAGCCCTTGGAGCAGGAGCTGTCTTACGAACAGGAGTATCAGAATCTCAGTGCCTTTCTGGCTGTGGCTTTCCTGAGACCACTGTCACACTTGTCTACAAAGACTTGAGTGGATTTTAGAGCCTCAAGGATCCTCAGTAACTCTGATATCACCTCTCTTATGAGGTGGTGCTTTGATTGCTTTCATAGATCATTAGCTCTGTTCTGAAACTTCCTAAACCTTCCCTGCCAAAAGCACTAAATATAGAGCCAATGTACAGCCAGTGATGTTGGAGGACAATATGTTGACATCACACTGATGTGGTTCTGCATGGATTTGTTAGAAAAGCAATATCCAAGTGTGGGCAGCAGTACTGGGGGTATCAGGGAGCCCACTCAGGCTCAGGTCTTTGACCCCCTGCCCTCTCCCCACATGTTATTTGCACAGCTCTGCTCCAGCAGTTTGTAGGGCCAGTAGCTGGGAGAAAATTCTAGATGGAATTATGATACTTTTATTTGGTGCTGGTGTTACTTTTCAAAAAATTAAACACAATCAACTGGACCAGCTCCTACCAGGAACACCAGTGTGAGCTGTGCTTCCACGTGGAGTCATCCCCAGCTCTCCTTACTGGCCAGTGTTATCCCTGGGGTTACACTGCTCTTTCAGGATTGATTGAACTGGCAAGGGGCCACTTTTCCCTTCACCCCATCGCTGCTCAGCAAACATTGGCTTCGGCACAAACATTTGGGGATGGGGGGAGTGGTTTGTGTGCAGCAGGAAACGCTGGCCTTTCCTCTTTGCTTTGACTCCAGGGCTGAATTCCTGGGAAGAGTGAGGACTGTAATGTTAATTCCATCCCTGCTGGACAGCAATCATCCATTCATACAACCATCTCATGATCTGGCAGGTTCCCATAGGGAGAAGGCCAGGAAGGAGTGAACACAGAGACTGACTCTGCTGTTGCTTTGGGCCGAGCCTGTTGCTGAGAGGATGTGGGAGGCAACAGGGAAGATCCTTCAGATATTTTATTCCTAGAGAACAAACATTTTCAAAGGCCTTGATGAGTATTGTCCTAAAATAAAGCCAACTTTGTGGGGGTGGGGGACTTTTCCTCCCTGCAGTAACTCTGCTCCAGTGGTTGCTTTGGTTTGGATTAGAGTACACAGATAGCAAACAGGAAGGATGGGCAGCTGAGGCAGCTGGCTCAAGGAACACTTTAGAAAGCACGGAACTACTAATGTTCCTATAAGTTTTGTCTTGCAGTTCTGCCCTTTGGACAGTGGGCAGCCACCCACCCCAGAGGCACAGCCCATTTTGAGTGGGATCTGTGCTGTGAGAGTGCCCTGCCAGTGTCTCAGGATGGACTGATAATGCATTTGTCTTACTGTGTACAGCCCTCAGGGTGACTGGTCCAAACTTCACCACCTCGGTGAATTCCATACTAGAAAAGGAGACTTTCCCCTCCCTTTTTTTCCTCCTTTCCCCCTCTTTTTCCCTTATTTCCCCCCTTTTTCCCTCTCTCCCCCTTTATCCCCTCCTTCCCTCCCTTTTCCTCCTTTTCCCCCTTTTCTTCATTCCACCCTTTTTTTCTCCTTCCCCCTTCTTGTTTTCCTCCTTCCCCTCTTTTCCCTTTTTTTCTTTCCCTTTTTCCCACTTTTACCCCCTTTTTTTTCCACTACCCAGGTCTTACGGTCTTACACCAGAAGCTGAAAAATCCAGTTTTGTAGCAGCTCTTCTCCTGGGCTGTGAGTTCAAGCAAACCCATGCAGGTCCAGTGACACGTGGCCTTACCCCTTCCTTCTCCTGTCATTCTTCTTCTCTGTGATGCAAAATGTGATGCAGAAACGCCGTTCCTTTGGCTAAACTTGGTCTCTGGTTCCCTCCACAGCTGAGGAAGGGCCCCCTCTCCACACAGACCTGTCCTACTACTCCTATGAGTACGACCCTGACCCCTTTGCTGCAGAACCCGATGTGTTTGAGGTGGAGGCAGAGCTGACAACAGGGCACACCTTCAGGGAAGGGGATGGGATCCAGGGAGAGGTGACCATGGCAGAATGGTGAGCCCAGGGTGAGTCATAAATCTTCTTTGAGACTCAACCTATCATGTCTTGGGTCAGATGTGTTTACTTCCTCAAAAGGGGCATTTTTACACTTCCCTCTTTAGCAAGGAATCCCTGGGAATGGGATCTTGAAAGGCTTTGTGGCTCCATCCCCAGCAGAACAATCTCTGAAGCTTTTCCCTGCCCAGCTCCGGCGATGTCTCCCCAAGACACATAACTTGTCTTCACTGTGTTCTCTTTTCAACAGAAATCTATAATTTAAATCAAGAGAAGAGGCTCAGAATCAACTCCTCTATGAATTTGTTCCTCCAGACGACCTGCTGCAGAACACAAACTGAATGATGAAATGATGACTACTTCCTGATGCCCTCAGAACTGTTGGCTTTGCTGCCCCACGGGGTGGATCTGGAGCTCTAAGGGGGACACTCAGCATGATTTTTCTGTTGATTTTCCTGCCTTTTGTGCATTCTCCTTGGAGCCCTTCCAATGATGGGAGACCAATATTCTGTGCCCTTTAGGTGAGAAAAATAGGGGCTGGAATTCAAACCTATAGAGCATTTCCAAGTGTTTTCTCTGCTATCAGGATATACTGCAAGTGCCATTTCCTAGATACATTTAGAAGCTAAGTCCAGGCCTTGTGCTTAGCTGAACTGCTGTTTGAGGAAAGATGGCTGAGAAGTTTTTGCTCAAATTATAATAATAAAAATCAGTGTGTTTTGCTAATTATGACATAGCAAGAGGCTAATTATCTTCCCCAGCCCGTAAGTCTGCTGCACCCACAAGAGAGACACTTCCCTTTGGCTCCATGTTCAGAGAAGCTGTTGGGAGGTACATTTTACCGGAGAAAACTGGAATCCACTGCCAGGGCTGAAAGGCTTTGTGCCTGCAGGCCTATGTCTGCAGGCCTGTGTCTGCAGGCCTCAGGTGGGAGTTTTCCAGCTCCAGCAGTGACAAGGATTGGGGGTGGAACCCTCTTTGTGTTGCACTATGTGCTGATAGGGGCTGCTTGCAGCCTTCTCAGCCCTTTCCTCCTCGAACCTTGGCATGAAAATGAAGCTGACCGAGGCACAGTCCTTTTAAATGTTTGCCTGACTTCACTAATCCCTTTTATTCTGCTCCCACTGGGATCCAGCACAATGGTTGTTCTGCTCATGGTACTCTCTGCCCAGCCCAGGATCTGCTGGCCAGTACCAATCCCTGGGGTCACAAGCTGGACTCCCTTAGTCTGACCTGCCCCAAGCAACGTGGCAAAACTAAAAACAAAAGCTTTGTGTTTCCAAAAGTGTAGGAGGCCAAGATTTTTTAGTTTCCCTTCCTGCCTGGAGCAGCATTGTTCTCCTTGGAGGAGTTACATGCAATTGCCTTTAGCAACATAGTGTTAATATTTTATCTTACCACTTCTATTGTTACCAGGACCCAGAGCAGGGTGGAAACTGCTTTTGAGGGTGTTTATTGGTGAATGGAAACAGAAAAAAGCCCAGCTCCATTCATTTTTAGGGCTTGTTTACGCAGGAACCATGACAAGAATATATCCCAGTATAGGCATTCCATTCCAGAATAAAGGCAAGTTTATTCCAGAAAAATGTCCACATGGGGACAGACCAGGAGGTATCCCAGAGGTTGGGCATGTGTAGTTTCCAGTCTTTTTTGTTTGGGACCAGACATTTGCAGAATGTAGTTGACATGATAAAGGTCTGGGTCTTGAAGTTCCCAGAAATTTCAGAACTGCTTTGTTGGCAAGTTTTTTCATGGCTGCTCCGAGCTCTCCTCACGGGATCTTGGCATGACTGCTGCTCTGGGTGCCCACTGCTGCCCTGCTGAGGGGCTTGCCACGTGTCCTGGGTATGCAGCGGGGGGGGGAGATCTGTCCTCCCTGTGTCTACACAGCACAGTGGAAGCACTGGTGGCTGCATTCCTGCCTGGCAGGTAAATAAAGACCTTCAAACTAAATTCCATCTCCTGTAAGCAGCTGGCCTGGCTAGACACTGGTTATTGTGTACACACATAGGGCTGAGTCAATATTTATCCCCTGGGTAAATAACAGACCTACTGTGAGCTGCAACAGGATTTTTTTTTCCCTTTTCTAAATCTCAAAGCTGCACAATACAAACCCTGCTCTTTGCTGGTTCAGGCTTGAGCTGTTTGGTGCTGTGAGTGTGGGAGAATGAGACAGTCACCCTGATAATGTCTGTGATTGGCTTCCCCTAAAGGTGGGGCCTATGCTCTGGATTTTTCAGTCTCCTGTCCTCAGTCACTTTCTGGCTGGACTTTCCTGCTCTCATCCATTGTGCATCTTTGTATATCCATTGAGAGATATTTGAAATAATTTTCCATTGCTTGGTCCTCTCATAGGTCCTTGGGCAGTAAGACCTTGGGGATGAGGAGGTGAAGGTGGGGAGTTTCAGCCAAGTATTAAACCTGACTTTCTTCACTTTCCTCAGGCTCTGGTACATGCAATGCCCTAATTCCAGATTCAGACACCTCCTTGTTTCTGCCAGGTAAATAATTTCAGCTGGTGGTGCCAGCCCATCAATCATAGCCCTGTCTGAGGGATCTGTGTGTGCCTGTGCACTCACCTGCTAGAGGCAGAGGAGTCTTGCTTCTGTTTTGCAATTCAAAGTAAAGCCAGAGAGACCTGGGCCCTCAGAAGGCAAAGGCAGAGCAGCCTTAGAGCCAGACAGAGCAGTTCAGTGTGTGGGAGGTGATGGGACAGGATTTCTGGATCCTGACTTCATCTCCAGTGCTTCTCCCCACCTTTGGCACTTTCAGGGCAAGCACATCTGCTCTTGGCAGCCTCTGCCTCCCCCGACTCTTGCCACACCAAACCAGTTCCTTTCTGTACTGAAAAAAAAAAGTCATTTTATTTAAGGAATTGCATAAAGGAACCTGCACTTACAGCATTGTGGTTGCCTTTCCCCTCTTCACAGGAGTAAAGGAGCAGGTCTCTGCTCTCTTCTTCTCCACCCTAGTTCATGGTCCCTCTGGCCAGAGCTTTCCCCTGTCCCACATTTGCTGTTCATGTTTCTTGTCATCATCATTAATTCTTATCTAGGAAAAAATAATTCTAGATTATTTTTTCTCCATTCTTCAACATCTTACTTGGAATACAGACAATCTTTAGGCCTGGGGCCCTGAGAACCACTGGACACAGCACAGCTGTATCAGACTCCAAGCTGTTCACAGGCTTTGGTCCAGTTCTCCCTCTGGAGCTAATAAGTCACACTCCTGTCCCTGAGAGCACAAGGACATCCCAGCACTGAGAACTCAGGCCCCCGCTTTGTGCACATCAGCCAGTCATAGTTTGGAGTGAAGGATTGATTTTGTTTCTTTTTTTCACCAAGAAAAAGACCAACTGGGTGCTGGAAAGCCAAAGCCAGCAAGGCCAGCAGGTTGTTTCTGCCTCAAAAACAAATTTGCCTCCCTCTGTCAGAGAGATGTTTCTCCTTTCCTTTCCCTGATGGTCCCTCACTGCAAAAGGAGAAAAGTGCCAGTGGGTTTGTAAGACACAGAAAAAGCTTCTTCCATTGAGTTACTGAATAGCTGCAGCAGTGCTAGTTATCAGTGACTGATGCTTCCAGTCCTTTCAAGGAGATTAATATTTATATATTTGTAACTGTACATTATGCAGAGTAATCATTACCATGGTATTTATTTTAAAGCAATGGTTCCCTTGTTCTTTCTTGTCCTAGTGTTTTGGTCTTGCCTCTTTTCCTCCTTCCTAATAAGCCTCAGTAGAAAACAAATACCAGAAGAATGTTCAGCTTGCTTGGAGAACATCATTAACATACCAGCACTTGCTTTACTGACTGTTGCCATTTAATGCACAATAACCTGGTTTTCATTATTGTGAATAGAGCAACTATTTGGAAAAACCTCAGCTTGGGTTGGGTTTGTGTTTTTTTTCAATACCTGCTGAGTCCCCACAGCCCTGGATGCCCCAGGGCTCCTGGTCAGCACCTGGTGCATCCCCTGCACCCGGAGACTGGCTCTAGTCTTTCGCCTGCCCTTTGCCGCTCCCCCACCCCCCCCAGGTACATACGAGCAGTTCTCTGACCATTTTTGTTTTGTTCACACAAATCTTAGCAAGTCTGAGTCCAGAAAAGTGTTTGTTTTAGATTCTGATAAATATTTTATTAAAAACTTATTTTAAGACACTCTTGTCTGCCTCTTTTTATTCACGCTGTCAAGTCTGTACCAGGAAAACCAAAAAAACCAGGGACTTTAAGGAGGGTTATTGTTCATTTTCTACCTTGCTTCTTACTGGGCCTATGCCCCAGTTGTGTCTGAGAGATGAGCCTGTTGTAGTTTGATAAATACGGTGAATTTGCAACAGATTCCAATAAGCAACAAACCTGAGCATCTCTTTCAACTTTTGGTTGTGGGTGACATTACACAAAAGAAGTATGGAGTCCTAGAGCGAGAGTTTGCTCAATTCCGACTTTAATATTGCCCTTCAAGAGACATAATTTTTTAAAAAAATCCATTAATACAATCTCTGCCCCAAAGAAATGATGGATGTCAAGGGTCATTTGCAAAAACAGGGATGAGTGAATGGGATTTCTGCACTTGTTACCAACAATGAGCTGACATTACTGTGGGGTTGCTTATGAATCAAGCCAAGAATGTCTTTCCTAGAAAAGCCAGTGCTCTACATTCTCTTGACTGTTTCAGTCCAGGAGAGTATCTTTTGAAACTTTTGAATCTTTTGAAATATAGAAATTTGGTTTTGCCATGCCTGGTCTTTTTCAGTTTTAGGTGAAGGGAATATGTGTTAAGGAGCAGGAGCAGAGCTAGAAGGCAGAGAGCAATCAGCTGGCAGGGTCAGAAGAAGCAGCCCCGGGTGTATCAGCAAGAATATCCCTGGTGATACCTGACCAGGTGAGAAGCATCAGTGTCCCAGTAGTTGATGTGTGAGTTCAGCACTAAGCATCTCACACCACAAAGAATCCCACAGACCAGGTTTATTCACTCTTTGCTGTGCAGACATGAAAAAGGACTTGGCTCCTGGATGAAACTTGTGGAATTCCAGTGTTGTCTTCATCTTTATCCCCACTGTGTGTTGGGAGTGCCCTGGGAGCGGAAGCGGGGTTGGGGGCTTTACACCAGGGAGCGTTTGGAACGGGGGAGTGTTTCCTTGGAGAACTTGGAGGTCTTCAGGAAAGTGCTGTTTTGCTTGCTGCTCCTGAAGAACCTTTTCCTGACCTTATCCCTGAAGTCTTCTGACACATAGTAGTAGACAAAGGGGTCAGCACAGCTATTGCACGTGCTGATGGCCAGGCTCACCATGTAGCTGATGTAGAGCTTCCCGTACAGCCTGGAGCAGTAGCTGGAGTAGTGACCCAAGAGCAGAACGTTGCTGGGAGTGTAGAAGGCCACGAGGGTGAACACCACGAGCGCCGTGAGCTTCATGGGGTAGGAGTAGCGCTTCCCCCCGTGCAGGAGGACGCGCAGCACGGAGCAGTAGCTGAACAGCACCACTAGCAGCGGCAGCAGGAAGGCGCAGGCGATCAGGCACACGAAGTAGTAGAAATAATACCCGTCATCCTCATGCCTGGGCAGTACGTCGTGGCAGAGGGTGAGGTCTGCCCCGAGCAGGGGGTAGGACTGCTGCTGCAGGGCCAGGGGCAGGGTGAGCACAGCCGAGCAGAACCAGACAGTGACACAGGTCCAGGCGGCGAAGGCAGGGGTGCGGAAGGCACGGGAAGAGAAGGGATGGACCACAGCCAGGTAGCGGTCCACGCTGATGCAGGTGAGCAGCAGCACCGAGCAGTACATGTTCCCGTAGAACAGAGCCGTGGTGAGCCGGCACAGCCCTTCCCCGAAGGGCCAGTCATTCCCCAGGAAATAGTAGGAAATCTTGAAGGGCAGCACCAACACGAGCAGCAGGTCTGCAGCAGCCAGGTTCATCAGGAACACGGTGGAGGTGAGCCTCTCTGCCCTGGTGGCCAGGACGCACAGGGCTAGCCCGTTGGAGGGTAGCCCCACCAGGAACACGAGGGTGTAGAGGGCAGGGATGAGGCGCACAGTGAGGGCACTGCCCAACTGGGAGCGTGTGGCCTCGGGGATCAGCAGGTATGTGATGTTGTTCACGGTAGCCTTGTCCCCAGGGATGGCTCGGGGACACGGGGTGGTCTCTAGCGTCTTGTCCTGGTCATTGGTGCTGTTCTGAGAGTAATCTGAGAGACAAGGCAGCCTGTTATTCACTCATCCCCAGTGCTCACCCCAAAGGCTGCTCTTTGCCATTTCTGTTGGGACCCCTGGAACTGGCAGTACTCTGGAAAGACTGGTGTGTGGTGGGCAGAAAAACTTGGCTGACAGACAGAGTCACCTCAGCAACCTCTCGGAGAATGGACCCAATTCCTTTGCCATGTGGTTTCCCACAGCTCACAAGTGACTGTGGTGCTGTACAACCATCAGCAGGCCTGGGAGACCAGAGAGCAACTCCTCTGTCTGGATCCATTCCAGTGTAAAGTCATTACTGTGGGAGTCTAAATTTGGCTTTCAAGTGCTCTGTTTTACTGCTCTGTTTTTTCTTTCTAGTTTCTTCCACTCCAGCTTCCTTCTCTGCCATATCACCTCTGTCACCTCCTATCACCTCCTGCTTCAGCTAGAGCCTGCACAAAGCTCAATCAGAGTATGCTGCCATGTAAACTCATTAAAAAATGAGTTTTCAGGGATCTTATAAAGGTACCAAACACCAAGTACTTCAACAAACAGCAATTTTTCACCCAGAGACACACACTCACCATCATAGTCCTGAGAGGCCACACGGAGTCCCCAGAAGGCACAGCACAGTAGGAGCCTGTGAGACATCCACCCATTCCCAAGGTTCCCCATCCTGGTGCAGGATCCAGTGCCCCAATGCAGTGTCAGAGCTGTATGGGAATTGCAGCACCAGTGACCCTGCTTACGCATTTCCTTTGGTTAGTCCTTAACTCACGGAAGCAAGAGGCAGATCCCAGAATGATGAGGCTTTGGGGGCTGTCAGAGCCTGCGCTGCCCAAGCAGACACAAGCCCAGTGTCAGAGGGGCACTGGGAGGGGCATAAGAATCTAGATCTGAAGTGTACCAGGGTTGTACTTCATCATCAGAGCTCAATGATGCCTCGAGTGACTCACTTGGGTCTCCTTCCTGCTCCGGGATATTCTTGGAAAGCATCCTTCCCCCACAGAGACCCAAGTGGCTCTGGGGGAGATCCAGATCTTTTTCCACGTGCTAGTTCACAGTGTTCTCTAGTCTTACAAACAGGAAGATATCAGAGCTGAGGATCAGGCAGACCTCCCCAGCTCCCAGGGATTATATGGGGGTCTTGCAGACTCGTGGTCTGGCAGTTGAAGGTTTTTAGTGCCAGCCTTGCAGCCTCTAGACCAGGCTCGGCCCTTCAGAGGTCTGCTCCTTTATTTCTGCTCCTGCTCCCTGACTAAACAGGGGATGAAGCTCCTGCACCTTCTCAATTTTACTGCAGAGGATGATTAAAAGTCTTCTGAGTTGGAGCTATTTGTACTTGAAAGAACCAGCAGGAGAACCATGCCATACCAAAGGCAAGTGGCAAAGTGAGGGAGACACTTGTGCTTCCTCTGATAAACCTGAACAGGGAGAGCAGCTCCATCCAGCAGGAAAGGGGCCTGAGAAGGGCTCAGGAAATCGCTGCAGTTGGGTAGATAATGGTGAGTTCCAGTCACTCTTGCCCCAGAAAAGCATGTTTCCCAAAGCTGTGTAGTTCCACCCTGGAGTACTGAGCTCTCTCCCTGGGTTTGGAGCTCGGAGCAGCATATGGAGCTGCCACAGATCTGCTGGTTGTACCCAGAGGACAACTCAGATAATGCTGGAAGAGGCACTGGCAGATGTTACCTGAGCCTTTAAGATCCTTTGCTGCCCGGTCCCCCTTCTCTAACCCCTTGAGCAAGTCCCTTCTGTGCTCTGCCCTGCACAGCAGCACTGGGAAGCTTCCAAATCCTCTCTCATCTCCTTTGTTGGAGCCCAGTGTGGTCAGCAAGCGGATGGACCAATGGGACAGTGTCTCATGAATGGAGAGGGTGCTGGTTTTTAGCTTCTTGTTCTTCGTTCTTTGCCTGGCTCTGCAAGGGAGGAACGAAAGGAGCTGGAGCCCAGCAGTAGGAACTGTAAATTTGGCAACCTGAGGAGCAGCTCGTTTCTTTCTCCTCAGCTTATGAATGGCCTCTTCTTTAAAGGTTGCAAATCTGAGCCTGGCTGATGTTTGATGAGATTCTTCTATTCCAAGGAGAAAATGATCCTATTTCCTTTGCTTTCACCATATTCCCACATCCTTGTGCCGAGCGTGTCGAGAGGTGGAGTTCCACTGGCAGGGAGAGGGAAGATACAATGTTAGATGTTTTGCTTTTGTGATTCTCTCAGGATTTATGAACAACCATTACAGAATGACTCATGTGGCCACATATTTTCCATGCCTCAACCAGGATCCTTTCCATGCTCTGTATGCAAAAAATTATCCATAATCAGGTTCAGATAGTGTGCAAATCACAGCCCTGCTTCCTATAGTCAGGTCTCTGGAGTGGAGCACAGAGAGGTTACTCATCACTGTATCCTTCATTTTTCAGATGCTGTGTGATCTTTAGTGACTGCCTTAGATGCAGAACAGCTTGCTTGAAACTTCCAGTGCCAGAGGTTTGTCATGGCTTGTTAACATCTCTTTAAGTCGTGTGATCCTTGCCCTGCGGGGTAACAATTTGGTTTTCAAGTAATTCATTGTGCAATAGATCATCTCCTGGGAGCTGGCTCTTTTTTATTCCACGGCTCTGAACCCAAAGGATGTAATGCTGTAATACAGGCTGGGGATTTGAAAGCTCAGAGGGAGGGTAGGAACACCACCTGGCCTGTCTCATTTATCTTTAAGGCTTGGAAGAGCAAACTTTGGTAGGGAAATGATGGGACTCTGTTCCAGCAGCTCCAGTGGGTTCCTGAGCTAAAGGCAGCAGGTGAGAGGACAGAAATCTCAGGGCAGGGAGTACCTGCCCCAGGCTGAGCTTGGGTTTGAGATGGAGACATGAGAGGCAACAGCTCTGACTTGACACCAGCAACACAAGACATTTCCACCCTCACATTTTCCATGGATGTGGAGCTGGCCCTGCCAGTCCCACCACCTGTGCAGCATCTGAGCCCTCAGAGCCACAGGGCACAGAAACACCCACTGACTGCTGGAATAGAAATGCTGGTCCCCTGGCCCAGGCTCCCCCATCCCAGAGATGTCTCTGCAGCCTCTGGCAAGTACAAGATGCCTTCACTCCCTGGACACTCTTCCTGACTTTTCTAGCACACCAGTTCCCCTCCTTCTTACTCTGTCAGGTCTCTGCCATCACCCTGAGACTCTCCATGGCTCCAGGGAATCTCCCTGCCTCTCTCTTCTGCTTGTCCCAGCTTTCCTGTTCCACTGTGATCCCACCCAATCTTTTCCCTTGGTTATTCCACACATTCTCCTCACCACTTGTCAGCTTTACACTGCTGTAAGTTTTGAGGAGACTAAGTTTTTTCAGAACTACTCTTCTGCTTGCTCACAGTTTTCACTTCACAGTGTACATATGAAGACATTTTTCCAGGATTATTTGAAGCTTATTAGCATCAGTGCAACCGACTGGATGTTCTGGAATTCCTTCTTGTGGTTCTTTCTCAGCAAGATAATGACACTGGAGTAGGAGCTGACACACCCACCATCATCATCCCTTGTCAACACCAGGTCTCAGATGAGTCTCTTTGGATTCATTCTTTAGCACAGGTCTGGTTTAGAATTGCTAGACTTTAATTTGGTCTTTAAATTGGTAGACCATACCCTTAGTTTCATTAAGGTTGAGTTAGTTCTAATCCAGAGGAATGGCTAAAGCTCAAGGAAAAACTCAACTCATGTTTTCACACACAGTTCTAGACTCTCTCACTGATTCACAGCCCCGACTCTCTTGTGCGTCACTGATATGGAAATGTTAAGAAAGTCCTGAAATATTAAATATTGAACTCAGGTACTCCCTTTAGCAATTCCGAAATCAATTGCAAAAACCATTTATTCTTATCCCATCCTGTAACCCTATTTTTAAGCTGTTTGTCAGTGCCAAATCTGTCCTTGCTGAGACCTCCAAATGCTCTTGGGTGATGTCACATCCGGCCATCCCTACCCTCAAGCACAGGGAATGTCCTCTTTGTGAGAAGGCCAAGATCTCTATGAGAACACTTGTGTAAAGTGGGCTATGTCCTCTGAGACCCCACCACCATCCTTTTAATCAAATTATTCTGTGCAATTTATGCATCAGAGGGTTGTTATCGGCAGAACAACAGTTTGTTTCCCTGTGAGGCTGCACAGAAAGCAGAGCTGCCTTTTGTTATGGCAACAGAAGTGTTGGGGATGATGTAAAGGAAACTCCTATCGGCTCTGGGTCACATAGGCTTAATTTGCAAAAATCTACTCATTCATTTGTTGTGCAGAGCTCACAGGGAACATAGTTAAACATCTAATTACCCAGGAATTTGGGGAGGTTGAGGGAAAGGCGGGTAGAGGGTTATTTTCACAGTTGCAGTTCTGTTGCCTTAACCTGTAGCAGATGTTCTTATGGGTTTCAGAACTGGGATCAGGCACTTTTTCTGACGGTTTGTAGTGATGAGTGTGTGAGTTCCTGGGGGCCAGGCCTGGGCCAGTTTTGTGACTCAGCTCTGTGACAAAGGTGTTGCTGTAAATAAACCAAGCTGCAAGATGCTGCTGTCTGGCAGGACACAAATAACCTGAGCGGGAAGGGACTCACAAGGATCATCCAGTCCAACCCCTGTCCCTGCCCAGGACACTCCAACAATCCCACCCTGTCCCTCAGAGCATTGTCCAAATGTTCCTTGAGCTCTGGCAGCCTTGGGGCCATGACCACTGCCCCGGAGAGCCTGTTCAGTGTCTGACCACCCTCTGGGAAAAAAACCTTTCCCCAATATCCGTCCCAAGCCCCCTGACACAGCTCCGTGCTGTTCCAATCTTTTCTTTTGAAACCTCTCTCTGCGTGGAGCAACTGTGCCACCCCATGGACTCCCCACTCCCCTTCAGCCATAGGTCTGGGTTCCAAGAGAGATTCTGACAGTACAGATGTGGGATCCTCTGTGGGAGCTCCACTGGAGGCTACTTGCAGGAAACATATTTCCCTTTCTCCTTAGCAAGTGCTCTGCTCACACCCTCACTGAACACTGGCTGCCCCGCTGGAAACAAGCTGACACACAGACACATCAGCACATCCTACACTCTGCTCGGGAATTGCTGGAAGAGAAGCTCATCCACCTTTTCAATTGCATTTTTCTACCATTTAAAATCCAGCTTCAGGTACAAGACAATCAATTCTAGGGATTGTCAGAAAGTTTAAATTAACAGGAAAGAAATTTAAACCAGCGAGAGCTGCAAACTTTTAAAATCATTATTTTATTTTACTTGAATGTGCAAATAAATATAAAAAAAACTACATTCAAGGAGCTGGCAGAGCAATTACAAGCCCAAAAGCAAAGATCCTTCAAACAAATGGAAGAACAAACTCTTGACTCAAGGTCGTGCAGATACACAGCGGTCGAGCTGAAACCCCCAGACACGAACAAGCCCCTCTCAAATCCCGCCTGTTATTCCCTTCCCATCCTTGCTACTCTCGGCTTTGAGACAATATCACTGCAAAGGGCAAAAGTCTTGCTTAAATTAAGGTTTACAAAATAAGGATGCTTAAAAATACCTGAAGTACACTTAAAATGGGGTGATGGATCAGGACAGTGCACAGGGGTGTTTCCCACCTCAGTGCACCTGGAATCAAATGCATTTTAAGCCACAAGTTTCAACCTATTTTCCAGTAAGTAGTTCTTCTGTATCATAAAACCATAAAATTTGGCACAGTTGTCATCTCCACTGGGAGTCAGCAGAGAGGTGAGGACTGAGGTGTGTTTCGGTGAGCTGAATGGAGGCAAATGGGGGACGCTGTCCTTTGCACTGGGTTTGTCCCCCGGTTCCCCCCCAACCCCTTGATGTCTCTCATCCCTTCCTGCAACAAGAGCAGGGGAGGAACTTTCAGATCCTTTCAGTAACCAAAATTTAACAGAGACTCAGACCAGGAAAACAGGAGTTCTTGATGAAAAGTCTCTGCTGGCAATGGTTGTGCAAGTGGCCACGAATGCCAGAGGCTGGCCTCTCTGCTTCCCTCCCACAGATTATTTTGCAAAACAGACAAAGACTCAGGACAGTTTTCTATTAAACATACCCCAAAGGCCAATTTTTCTACTCTCAAGCGAAACAATTGCGAAACCAAATGTTGTACAGTGGAAATAACCCAGGACAAATCCTCCAGGCTGCTCCATAGGTCTGGCAGAAATAATAACCTAAAAATCAAAGCCACAAAAAGTATCAGGGTGGGGGGTTTTATTGCCCCAAAAGCCAGAAAAGAGTTGGAAGAAAAGATGAAAGGAGGCTGGATATGCCTCAAGACATTATGTTTGTAATACACTCCATGGACAGTGTGCTTGCCCTTGGCCCCTGGAAAAAAGGAGTGAAGTCCCAAGGACAGACACAACTACATTTCCTCAATTTCTCACTAGATGAATTAGATGATTGATGTAGTGTTTTCTGTACAGGTCAGGGGAGGGTTTGTTAGGTTTCATGGCAAAAAAGCTTCGATAGCAGTACAGTGGAAAAGCTCATCTACGATGGCTGCAGCTGAATCTCACACAGCCTAGGACAGATTTCCCTGTGTCCCTGCAAATCCAGCGGCTGTGCTGAGCCAGCAGAAACAGGAGAGTTCTCAGGACACAGCTCAGCTCCAGCACACGCCGCGCTCCGGGAGCTCCATCTGCCGATGGAAGGATGCGGTACAACCCAGCGAACCCCGTGCATGCACAGGGGAGGGGACCGCCGGGAATGCTCTGGAGCTGGCGATCAACATGCAAAACACAAACCAAAAAACAGGCCAGACCTCGCAATGGATATTCCTCCCTCCTGCTGAAGAAGGCAGAGGCTACAGCAGGTCCTCAGCTCCCAAGGCAACGCCAGCCGGTGGGTCCTTGTGCCGCGAATCGCTCCCTTGCCCGGTGCTGCAGCTCAGTTTCCTCCCCTTAGTTCATGCTCCAGAATTCTTGGTTAATGAGGAAGAGTCAGAGTGTTCAGAGTGCTGGTCACCCTTGTCTCAGTTTTGGCATTTTTCTCACCAGAGCAACAGTAACAAGAATCATCCCCTGCCTTGTTCACGTGAATAATGGAGCCTCTCGGAGCGAGGCTGCTGAGCTGTGCCAGGTGTTCTCAGACACCCTGGCACTCCCAGGTTACATTGAAGAGTTCTGCAGGCTCCAAGATGGTATAAATTCAGGAAGATGGGGAATATTAAACCCTTCAAAGTGGAAGCAGCTGCCAGCATCTGCTGAAACACCAGCTGAGCTCCATCTCTCCAACAAAGCCACTAGTGGTAGTTCACCCCCTCACTGAGCCTTCCAGGACGGGCTGGTCAGCAGTGGCCTAAAGCCAGGAAAATACTCAAAAGTGTGTGGCAATGCCAAGAGCCCCCTTCCCATAAAGCTTTTAAGAGTCTCTTCATGATGGCTGGAGGATTCCACTGAAAGGAGACAAGTCTATGCCATATGGAAAATACATCATAATCCAAAGTAAAATGCTGTTTGGATAAATATCATTAATACATACATTGCATTCCCATCACTATTCTCAGAGTAAATGTGCTTCACCAGCAATGCTCTGACTTTTATGGTGCCAGGGACAAGCATGTGCTCAGGGCGAAGCGGGACGGCAGCTGTACTGGACTCTGTATCTGTTCACTGGCACCCCATGGACATTCACTGTCTCACACGTGGTTTTGCAGGGCACCATCTCCTCGTCCTCGTCTCCCATTAGCCAGTCTTGAACCACATCCACGGCCTCCATGGACACGTTCTCCTCCAGCCACCGGTTGTGCCACTCCTCAAACTGCTGGTGGTGCTTCAGCAGCACCACGGGCTGGACCTGAAAGCAGGACAGTAAAGGTCACTGAGAGGTTTCTGGGGGAGAAGTCAAAGCTCTCGCCTCTCCACACAACTGAGATGTGCATGATTTGGACACAACACAAACAGGGAAACAGGAAACCGCATACCTGTGTTCAATCCCTATTTCTTAATGTTTGCCACTCCCCCTCAAAATTTGCATGGTAAAGAAAAGGCTGCTGAACTAATCCAAAATACAGAGCATTTACCAGCTCTCCTCCATGTCTCATCCAACACAGAGCAGTAACTTCCAGGTGTAGTTTGCAGGAATTCAGCCACAAGACTTCTTATTGGTACCTGTCTTTTTGGCTCCCATCCTCAACCTGCTACTGCCTGAGCTGCAGAGACAGTAAAAGGAGATGCACCTGCTTGGCTCGGCAGAGAGCTCCCCTCCTGTACATGTAATCCTCTGAGTTCATGATGAACATCATCTTGTGGGTGTTGAGTTTGAAGCGACAGTCCACGTTGCAGGCACTTTCCACCCCGATGAGCCTCTTCCAGGAGCTCTTCACCTCGCTGCGCAGGGCCCTCACCTGCTTGCACTGCCACTTGCGAAACTTCTTCAGGTTTCTGGGACAAAACAAGGATGACAAAGTATGTGTCACACCTGGCCATCCCTTCCCCTAAGCTGGTAGAGCTCACAGCACAAGTATGAAGCTTGTATTTCCACATTTAGCTTGCCAGGCTCTCTCCAGGATCTTCCTCCAATCTGTCCAATTTGTGTTTGCTGTGACAAATATTTAGTGAAATGGGAACAAAGTAGACCTCACATTCCTCCCAGAAAGGACTGCTGAGGCAGGTCCACTCCATTCTAAACACAGTTGCATGAACAAACCTTGGTGCCGTGGTCATAAATTTCTTCCTCAGCATCCTCATGCAGTGCACTGGACTGCATCAATCCCTCTGGACCTCAGAGGTGAGGGCATTTCCCTGGGATTGCTGTATGGCACATTCCCCACATCCACTGCCACACAGGCAGAGAGGAAGCCACACCAGCTGTTGCAGGTGTGGCTCAGAGGACCGCGTAGCTCACCTTTGCAGAAAGACCGGTTTCAGGAGGAAGCCATCGTTCTGGTTGTTGGGAGCTCCTTCCACCCCAACGTACTGCTCCATGTAGTTGGCCAGGTGCTACACAAGGGAGACCAGTTTCAGTCAGATTTCACTTCATCAGGACAAACATCACTGCAAAGAACCTGCTTATTTCCAAGCTGTTTATTCTGAGGCTGATTTATGATGAAACTCTTTTGCTATCATCAGACCATTTCTCTCCATGACCACAACCCCACATGTCATCATCCCACCTCCCAGGTAAACTTGTCCTCCTGGCAAAGTCTCACATTTTGGAACAAGAAATCAGGAAAGCACTCTTAGACATCTGCTTTGTCTGTGGTACACAGACTCCATGATCTCTGTGGTATTACCTGGACCTCCACAGGATCCTCTGTCTGGGTTTCTTCTGTATCCAGCAGCTCAATGGTCATGATCACCTGTCCTTTCCGCTGAAGAAACATGACCTGTAATGAAGTTACAGGCAGAAGGTATTGGCCACATGGGTTCACAGTAAAATGCTATATATTCACAAGTCATTTGGACAATATGAGCTAGGAGAGAAGCAGTGGGGCTTCTCAGTGAGCCAGTCTATCCCCTCACTGTCTACGCTCTGGTTTTGGTACCTTCTCTCCACGTTGTTCTCTCTCCCCATCGTGGGGAGCTTCCAAACCCACTTCTCTCAGGTAAAGTGCCACAAGTCACTTTACGAAGTTCCCTGGCAGCAAGTCCTTACCTTGAAACAGTTCTCATCTGCCATGCACCGTTCAGCCTTCCACTGATAGCTGGTCTCCTTTGCTGCCCGCACACACCTGGATGATAAGTTACCTCCAGCAGCTCCTCGCTTCCTCTCATTCAAGTAGAGCTCAACCACCTTCAAGCAGATGTCATCGCTCACGAGATGGTGAAGCTTCCATTAAAAAAGGGGGATTTCAGTCAGCAAGCCTGGGGCAAGAGTCAACTCTAGTGTGTTATGAAAGGAGCATCAAAGTCAGCACAGCATCACACCTCAGCTGAAGTAGCCAAGTTTAACTCCAGAGACTTCCCACATTTCTCTGTCTTTTTCAGGATTTTGTAATAAAAGGAACAGAGAAGAATGAGGGGCTGTTGTGCCTTACCTGTAACACAACTACAACTGGAAGACACATTTGACTAAGAAGGATTGAACTGTTTTTGTTTTGCCTTAGATATATTTTGGGAATGGCAGAATTTTGAAATGACTGGAACTCAAAAAATGTTTGGATCACAGAATCACAGAATATGCTGAGTTGGAAGGGACACACAAGGATCACCAAATCCAACCCTTAGCCCTGCACAGGACTATCCCCAAGAGTCACACCATGTGCCTGAGAGCATTGTCCAAACTCTTCTTGAGCTCTGTCAGGCTTGGTGCTGTGACCACTCCCCTGGGGAGCCTGTTTCAGGAAAAGGCCAGGAAGAGTAAATCCTCTAAGGAGGGAAAGCTGAAGTCTCTCACTAAACTTCTGCTGAGGCGTTTCCCTATCATATATAACTTTTTAATAATTAATTTTCTCTAAGTTTAGTGACACTATGAGAAAGCTGTCTGTACAGAAGGGTGATGTGCAGCCCCACAGACACCATGGGTCCCTCACCTGGCGGACAATGTTCTGCACCAGTTTGTCCATAGTGAAGCCGATGTAGGCGTGGATGGTGAACATCTCCCTCAGCGTGTCCTCGTACTGCGTTGGGTCAATGTTCCCATCCAGCAGACTCCTCACCATATCCAGGAAGGCAGGGTAGTACTCCTCCAGTTCCACCTCACCTGGGCAGGGGAAAGTGCAGTCATTTAATGCATGGAAGAGGCAGAGTGAAGTTAAGAGATCCAAGGGATAGCACTACTCAAGAACCATGATGTTCAGTGTGAGAACATCCTCACAGACAGGCAGTTCTCTGTGCCCTGACAGGCTGGAAGAGTTTCTCTCATGCATTTCCAGGACTGCCTTGTGCAATAACTATTTCTTTGTGGGGCCATTTACATTTTAAATCAATGTATCAGATTAATATGAGACACTTGAGAACACCTCAGCACAGTGAAGTCTCTGTGAACTACACATGAGAGCCCTCAAAAGATAAATGGCACTGGCTGCCCTGTTAACTGAGCTGTGTCCACGAACCCCAAATATAGCAGGGGTTTGCACCTCTACACCCCTCACAGACCTGCCTGCTGGTCCCAGTTACTCAGATATACACAACTGGAGCACTGGCAACCAGAGCATTAAGAGTGGATTATGTCCTGGATTATTCTTACTTGGTTGCTTCAGCCTTAGCTCCATGGCTGGATCATTGGTCTTCTCTTTTCTTCCCTCACAGAGGAGTTTCTCTCTCTCCTTCTCAGTCCTGTATTCCAGAAGCTGCTTCTGAGCTTGACGATAAATCTTTAGGAGCCTCGAGCACAGAGTCTGGTGAAGGCGGAGGAAGAAATACCAATTATTGTTGACAAAGAAGAGGCTGTAAACATCATCCAGAGTGTTGTGGGGCTCAGCAGCTGTAACATCACAGAAGGTTGCTTTGGTCTCCAAAGGACTGCTTGGAGGCCCAGGCACATGTTTTTTCCGTAGCTCAGGAGCATCCAGGTTCTGCCCCTGGTGGTTTTCTCTGTCCTCATCTGTTGATTCTTCAGAAATGTTGTGCTCAGGGGGCTGGGAGAAGAACAGCTCAGGAATGAAGTGATGCACGATCTGCCTGATGGTTGCCTGATCCTCCTTTTGGATGGTAGGCTGCCTCTTTACATAATAGCTGATCAGAGCTGCTGCATCTTCCAAAATCTGCTTATCTTCGTAGATAAAGATAAGATGAGGCTCGTTTGTGGATGAACTTCTCCCCTCTGAATGCTGCTCCTGATGCTGTAATCAAGAGACAAATAGATAAAGATCCTTCCAATCCATGCTCAAGAGCCATTCCTGCCAGAAGAAATAAGCCAGTATTAACACTGAGCTTGGGACAGTTGTTTTTGACTGAGAACTCTCAGAGCATAACCACTTTCACATGGTCCCAGGTGCTACATACAGGTCTAGGTCACACTATAAGTGAAGGACACAGAGGGTGGGTTATTTAGTGTCATACACACCTCATCATAGACACTCTCAATTTCATTCAGCAAGCTCTTGGAGCGCAAGGCTTTGGTGTCATTCTGTTTGAAGTTGACAGCCTGGTGGTCCAGGGATTTCAAATAGGCCTTCTCATACTGCTCCCTCCAAATCTTGTTGAAGCCCTGCTGGGCCTCCCTCCATTCCTCCTCTTTCGCTTTCAATCTGCAAAATGTACAGTGTACTTCAGTTCACAAAGACAACTGTGATGCACCAAAAAGTTTTCAATATTCCTGGAAGCCAGAAATCAATTCAAAAAAGCATCACCAGTGATGGTGAGTTATGCTTTGAAACAACACTTACAGAAAACAGTTCACAGAATCACAAGAGCATTGAGGAAAAGACCTCTGGGATCATCAAGTCCAACTTGTGACCAATCCCCACCTTGTCACCCAGCCCAGAGCACTGAGTGCCACGTTCAGGTGTTTCTTGAACACCTCCAGGGATGGTGACTCCACCACCTCCCTGGGCAGCTCTTCCCATGTTTAACAACCCTTTCTGCGAAGAAATTCCTCCTGATGTCCAACCAGAACTTCCAGTGGCACAGCTTGAGGTTATGTCCTCTCATCCTGTCATTAGTTGTTTAAAAATGCTTTTAAAATTCTTTAAAGATACACAGGAGAATTGGAATTACCTCTTAAGAACAACAGGAACTGCAGTAACTGGGTTTTTCTTGAGACTCTCGATGATCTCTGGTGCTTTGTCCCCATAGATGCGATATATGGCCCGGCGCTGGATCACCTCCGATGTCCCTCCTAGGCAATCATCCAGGCGGAATTTCTCCTGATCCTCTTGGGTCAGCCGTGACAGTTTCTTCTGCACACTCTCCAGCACGCGAATTGTGGCTAAATTGGTCTCCAGGACAACATCCAACTGTTAAGAGTTCACAAAACAACACAGTGTCAGAACAGGCAGAGTAGGAACAGGCTGAACAGCAGCCAGGGTTTGTGGCAGCCATTCCAGCCCCACCGGCTGGAGCCAGGAACCATCAGCAACGTTGGTACTGGAAAACAGACCTCTGCCAGTTCTCCCAAAGGTAACATGCAATTTAAAACTGGACTCATGCCTAGGAAGAGCTCTTAGACTCCAAGCAAGTGGAACACACCAAACTCGAGCTCAAACCAACGAACATCAACAGAACTTTCAGGAACTGGGCATCAATTAATTCAGTGAAATCCTCATGGCTGGAGGTTTTGCTTTCTGAGGAGGTAGAAGGGGAGCTCAGCAGCAGAGGTACCTCGAATCGCTCATCCTCACAGCGGTGCAGCTGCTCCTCATATGGAGTCTTCTTGGAGCTGACAAAAGTGGAGTCTTCAGACCAGGATGGAAACGAAACCCAGGTATCATTTAATACCTGCAACAGTGCAAAGACATGACATGGAGCAATTGTGAGCCCAGAGCTGTTCTCATGGGCTCTGAAACTTCTCTCTTTTCGCACACTTCTTCCCTGAGTTTCTGCAGGACATTCCACACCTAATTCCCAAGGCACTGACCGCTCCCAGATTAGAGGTCCCTGTGGAACTGTGCCAGGGCCCTGCTCAGAAAACTTGAAGGTACCTTCTCTATCACCTCACACACACAGAGATCACCCTGCAGTCACCAACAACTGTAAGTAAAGGAGATAGTTGGGAGGAGTGGGAGCATCCACACTGCAGATTTGTGTTCTCAGTGGGAATGGTGCCTCAGGCACTGTCTCAGTGCTTTCCAAAGGCCATACTGACTCTCTGCTGGAAAATTAATTCCAGGATATTTAATATTCTTTTCTGTCTAAAAGAATAAATTTGTGTCTGCACACAGACTGAAAAGTATTAAAGATGTGATCTGAGATGGGTTTAGATAAAATCAGTAAAATGTGGATATTATTTAAATAAATTAGCTGAATAATTGACATGAGACTAAAGCTGGTGACTCAGCACTGAAGAGGGGACTCCACACGCAGAAGCTGCAGCACTTTATTTATGTGAGTGCAATGTGTGTTCAGGGGTTGAACAGGCTGATCCCAAAGTACCTCCTTGCAAATGGCTGTCCTTCCACTGCACTTTGGCTGCTGGTAGGTTTTTGGGAGAGCCCTGTAACTGGATCCGATGCGCTTGCAGGATGCATAATCGATTTCCCGGCTCATTCCATCCCCGGATCGGTCACTCAGTGGAGAAGCAAAGGAAAGCTCTTTCACACCAAGGAAGGACTTGAACTGTGCAAAGAGCTCTGGGAATTTCCTTCAAAAACACAAGTATATTGTTATTTCACTCTGACAGTTTCAGGGTGCTTAATGTGTGTCACAAAACAGAGGGAGAAATATCTAAACAAACTCAGCACTGCAGTGAGAGATCTTTCACCAACATTTTAGCACTGTCATCTTTCTCTCTGAACTACTTTAGGGTCTTTTCTAACTTAAAGCAGGAAAATAATTTCCCTTCACTACTGCCTGAGGAGAAACTGATCCTTGCCACATGACTCTCCCTCTTCTGTTGGAAGCCAAACAGCTTGGGAGGCTCACAGCAGAGCTAGAACTATTTATCCTTTTCACAGCTCTGTTCTCAGATTTCATGTTTATACCTTTATTACATTTTGAGATAGTAAACAGAGAGTGTGAACAGATAGAGGAAAATATCTTCCTCAAAATGCTCTTTAAGAGCTGTGTAGATATGTTTACAGGTTCAAATTTTATTACTCCTCTTCTTGGATTCCTCAACGAAGGACATACTTCTGAAGTTAAATTGAAAACTTCAGTAACAAAATTCCAAATGTGTCCAAAAAGTAACAAGTAGGACCTACAAAGTATGACACAGCAGAGATAGTTGGTAACTTACCCTAAAAACGGTGTAACAAGCTGAAGCAACTCAGAGCCAGAGACCAACTCCTGGTTGAAGAGAGCGATGCAACGGAGGAAATTTTCATAGACCTCCTGACTCTTGAGCACCCTGCGAACCTACAACAGTTTGGAAAGAAAGGATCACATCACTTGAATGCCACTTGCATTTAGTTCATGTCTAAGTCATCTGAACCATGGATGCAGCGATCAACTTGTCTGCTCTGCAACATAAAACCGGAATACGCACAAACATGCCCAATTTCAAACAATAATCTAATTACTACAGATGGTACCATGAGGAAATATCACTGAAAAATAGAGAAAAACACATCTGTAAGGGACAAGCATGCAGGAAAAGGTTAATTAACATGTTCCATTTATCTTCCAAACATACCCGTTTCTCACTCTTCTTGATCTATCTTTCCCTACCACTTGAAAAGTCAGCAAATTGCTAAGTGCTGACACACAAACTGCATAGAAAACCAGCCAATTAATAACCACATAAAAGGATGAAGATGAGACCACAGAATGTGAGAACAAAACCTGACCTTGTCAAAGAAGGAAAACTCCTGCAGTGTTCCATATTTCCCCACTGTTGCCACTGACAGATCTTTGGTACCCCGCAGCTTCATTTTCTTCTGTTAAAAGAACAAGCAGTTATATTTAACATGCTGTGGCTCAAATGCCAGCAAATTCCCCTTTAGTGACATAGAACAGCTCCCTGCAAAGACTGAGACCCCGTATTTCCCCAACGGTGATCTGGAATTGCTACGTCAAGCCCTTACAACAATCTCTGTCAAATGTCTCCCAGCTAAGGAGAAACAACAAGAAAAAGGAATCACTTGAGAGAGAATTCCAAAGAAAGATTTTTTTTTTTAGAAGCAACAAATTTTCCCTTTCCAGAGTCAATACTTAGTACAGAAAGTCTTGATATTTAGCATCCAACATGCTGCCACACACATTTAAGCATACTTTAAAAAGTCCCTTTTTCTACAGCAATTATTATTTTAAAAATAACTGAAATTTTGTATCTCATATCTAACACTCACATACCTGAAAGACACTACTCATTACACCTTTATCTAAGAAATTATCCAAACGCAACAAGTAATATGAGGTTATTCTAAGATACCTTTGCTGGGCCAGAAACAGGACGCAGCAGCAATGGTCTGGATCTCTTTTTGCTGTGCTCCAGATTCTTCTCATGCTCAGTCTTCTGGACACTGTTCACTTCACATGGTCCATTTCCTGTGAACTGCAGTAAATAAATAATGACTTCAAGGTTATCTTCCCAACTGGCATAAATAAAGAATCCTAACAGGACATAGAGAGTGCGGTTAAGCAAAGTTCATTACTGGCTGTATGATTTTCCATAATGTTTTGCACATTCTACATACAGAGAGTATTCAGTATTCTGCCTTGCCCTCAGCACACACATACCAAAGACCTTTTTGCCTCTGGGAGGAACTGTCCAAACTCAGAGAGAAGATCCTCCTGTCCCCGGAACAGATTGGCCACTTCAGTAAACACCTCCTCCTCGGACATGCCTCGAAATGGTCGGCCCTTGGTGTTCAGCTGCTCTTTCTGAAAACATACAGACAGACGTTAAATAGAGTCAAAAAGTGCCTCACTCTGCCAGAAAACTCGTCCTGTGCCAAAAATGTTCAAGTTGCTACACAACTTGAAATGACCATCTGCCAGCCTCAGGTTCTTACAGCGTCTCCTTTCACACACAGTATCACTAAATCCACTGAGGGTTAGTAAACACAGATCTGGATACAGCCCATTTACACCTCAGTCCCTGCAAAGTGCCACAATTTTCACATTTTTGCCATTTCCTGTGAATATCTATGAGATAGTTGCTGGATAATGACCAGTTCCTGGGAACTCTGTAGCCTGTTCAACAGGCAGAGATTAAATTTGACAACAACTACTCCAACACCTACAGTGCAAACCCACTGTCCCTCCCCTGGAACACTTTTTACCTGGTAAGTGTGAAGAATTTCTAGAAAGGATCTGTAAATTTCTGGATGGTCAAGGAAGCGTGTTTTGATCTTATTCACATAACTGATGGCATTGTTGAACTCTACAGAATCAGATTCCAGGGGAATTTGGGATTTATCTTCTTTGTATGGAAGCTGTTGCCTGAACTCCTCTGAGCAGTCACTGTGATTGTGTGAGTTCTCCTGGGAGTAGTGCAACAACATCCCACTGCCAGGGAACACACCGGGAACAGGCTCTGGGGGCACCTGGAGACAGACAAGATAAGACACCCAAGAGAGAGACTTGTCAGAAAAGGAACACAAGTGCAAGTTCAACAACAACCCAGCATCACTGTTGCCAAGCTGTTTAACTAAAACATATTACCACCTGAAGAAGAAAATGAAAAGAATTCATTAGCCAATCATTTCCCTATCTAGTTTATTAACTCCATCAGTGAATATGTGAGTGTCTGTGAGGCAGTTGTTGGACAAAGACTAGTCCTTGGGAACTCTGTGGCCTGTACAACAGGCAGAGATTAAATTTGACAACAACTGGTCCCAATAGCTACAGTGCAAGCCTACTGTCCCTTTAAAAGGAGGCAAAAAAATACCTCGCTCTAGAAAATTCATCCTCAGCAAGGTGCACACAACTTGCAATGACCATCAGCCCAGGTTCTTGTAGAACCTCCTTTCACATCTCCTTTCATTTTGAATAAATGATTCATTAGCCAATCAATTTCCCTACCCAGTTTAACTCCATCACCTAAAAAAATCCCCTAAATTCCACCTGGTGTAGGAACCACTGACTTGTGACTGTGATGGTGTTCTTGGCCTCACCTGAGATGCTGCACCAACACCACCCACTGCAGCTCCTGCTCCCACTGGTTATTGCACAGGAACTGCCCCTTTTAAGAATATTAAACTTAAGGCTCTTACAGATGGTAATTTCTAAGCAACAGAGAGATCTAAGGGAACTGAGATCTGAAGGATAGCTCCTGCTACTAATTGGAGTTAAAGCACAAGTTTATCAGCAGAATTCACTTTATGGCTCTATTTCAGCCTCCATAACCACACAACAGGAACACAAAACAAGCAAAGGCAACATCCATCTGTATCCCAGCAATTTTGTTTCACTGCAGGATGTTACCAACTGCAGGTCTAGGTGGACTCCGGGATCTTAAAGATCTTTTCCAACCTGAACAATTTGATGATTTTACGACTCTGTGTATTTTTGCCTACTGCCTAAACAAGTTTCTCAGTGGAAGAATGGAAATGCAATTCTTCCAGGATCCCTTCTTGAAATGTGCCACTGCCCACACCACGTAATGAGAACCTGTATAACTATGTAAGGCCAATTACAACTTCAGTTTTCAAATCTGAAGTATTTGGACTTGAAGTGGTGTTTCAGGCAGGATCATCATTCCCTTGTAAGCTAAACAGTGGCTTGAGAATAAACTGGGAGTTGGGACCGAGTGATCTTTAAGGTCCCTTCCAACCCAAAATATTCTATGATTCTTTGAATAAATATTTAAATTTATATTAGAACCATTACCATAGGTTTGACAACCATCTAAAAAACTTCAGCAACGTGCACTACACATAAATCTCCACAGTCTAAATCTCCAGGCAGGAGATACGTCCAGCAACACACAGAACAGAGTTTATTTAGAGACTATGACCTACCTGACTATTCAAAGGTGACTGTATACTCAACTTCCCATTCTTTGGAATTTCTATCCTGTAGCCCAGAGGGAGAAATGCATTGAATCCTACAATGAGGTCAGGGTGCTCATGGAAAAGCTGAGAAACACGACGGATGACTCCAGGTGTGTCAATGCTAAAATTGAGAAGGGTCTGTTACTTGTATCAGAATGAGAAACACATCTTAAACCTAGAAAATGCCAGAGGAAGTGAAGCATCTGGCTCCTCAGGGATGCAATTTTTAAGAAGTTTGGGAAATTCAGATCTAGATATTAGCCCAAGCAGAGGGAATGACCAGCCTCACATTGAGAATGTTATTCAGAGAGGAGAGAGGTGAGTGTGCAGGTTGCCGAAGGGGCAAGACACCCATGCCCTCCAGGGCTGGCAGGTCAGAGGTTCTGTGTTCAAGCAGCTTCACTTATTTTCAAGATCTGCATTTCAGAGTGAGAAATAAAAATAGATTTGCCTTTTCCTGTGGATTTCATCTCTGGGAAGTGATGGGATGGGCAGAGGCCCTCCCCCTCCACGTGACTGCACCACTGGGGGACAGGGCAGTGGGGCAGAGGAGCAATGATGGTGTGAAGGCTGGGGGACCCTGCACAGGCAGAGAGACCCCATAAAGGCTGAGGTCTGAGACCTGAGGGAATGGTTGGAGTTGCATCAGAGGGGTTTGGGATGGATCTCAGGCGGATCCTTCGGGAAAAGGATCTCAGGTGGTGGGGCACTGAACAGGCTCCCCAGGGCAGTGGGCATGGCCCCAAGGCTGCCAGAGCTCAAGGAGCATTTGGACAACACTCTGAGGGACAGAGTAGATTGTTGCGGTGTATGGGCAGGGCCAGGAGTTGGACTGGATGGTCCTTGTGGGTCCCTTCCAACTCAGGATATTCCACAGTTCCATGAAAGGTTGAGAAGCTCCCCAGAGCACCCCGGGCTTTACCTCTGGCTCTTGAACTCCTTCATGATCTCCAGGAAGCCGTTGTATGTGGCAGGGTCGCTGCCAAACCGGATCTTCACCTGGTCCAGGTAGGAAAGCGCATCCTCCACCTGCAGGGTGAGAACAGGGGTGAGGAACACTCCCCGGGGCCCCCCAATGGCCCCGGAATTGGGGAGGGGGCTTCTCAAGGCACTGTGGTAGATGGGACCTGCCCCCGGGGGAGCCCCCACGGCCCCGGGGAACGGGAGGGGCACAGGGTACCAGGTGAGGGGGCTCCGAGGAGGGCTCCCGGTGGGCACCCAGTGGCTTCCTAGCACTGGGGGGGATGGTAAGGCACGGAGTGGGGGACACGGCACCGGGGAGCCGGGAACAGGTCCCGAGGGAGAATAATCGCGGTACCAGAAGGGCTGGGCAGGGGGCACGGCACAGGGGAGGGAGAACAGGCCCGGGGGGGCCGTGTGGTACCGGCGGAGGGGGACGCGGCCCCAGGGGACTCCATGGAACCAGGGGAGGACAGCGGGGGGAGGACATGCCCAGGGGACCCCCCACGCTACCTGCGTTGGGGGGTACAAGCCCCGGGGGGGCGAATGCAGTACCGCGGCCAGGGCCGGGCCGGTCAGGGCGGGGCGGGCGAAAGCGGCGGGGACCGGCCCTTCGCGGGATAGGGTGGGGAGGGGAAGAGGGGTGGGCAAGGGTCATTCGCGCCCGGCGGGGCGGCCCTGCACTCACGTGCACCGGCAGCTTCTCGTGCGGCGCGGCCCGGCCGCCGCCACCGCCCCATCGCGGGGCGCTGCCCCCGCCGGCCCCGCGGCCGCCGCCACCGCCCCCCGCCGCCATGTTGGATCGGGCGGCCGAACGCGGCCCCCGCCGCCGGCGCTGCGTCAGCGCGCACGGACACGGGCACGCCCACGGCGGGCCACGGCCCCCCCACAGGCCACGCCCCCGGCAGGACCCGCCCTCCAATCGGTTCCACCCCCGCTGGGCCGCGCCCTCGGTCAGGCCATTCCGTCCCGGCCGTTCTAGCGTCGTGGCGGGAGTGGCGCTTGAGGGGATAGGGGCTTCTGAGGGCATACGGGGGAGCCGGGATGGAGGAGCCGCGGGTCGGGAGGAGCCCGGGGGTCTAAGGCGACCGGGGAAGATGGGCAGCAGCGGGAGGAAGGCGCTGCGGGTCTGAGGGAGCCCGGGGGGCTAAAGGGGACACAGGGAGCCGGGATGGAGGACCTGCGGGTCTGAGGGGACGGAGGAGCCGGGGCAGGTGGGATGGAAGAGCCTGGGCGTCTAAGGGAGCGCTGGGGGCTGAGGAGACCGGGTGAGCCTGGATGGAGGAGTTGTGGGTCTGAGGGGGCTGGGGCAGCTGGGATGGAGGAGCCCGGGGGGGCTGAGGGAGCCCAGGAGGACTGGAGGTGCCGCCGGGGCTGGAGCAGGCGGACGGCAGCGGGATGGAGGGGCTGGGGCTGGAACCGCGGGGCTGGAGGAGCCCGGCGGCGCTGAGGGAGCTGGGGAGGCCGGGACTGGAGGCGCCGGCGGGGGGGAGCTGGAGGATCTCGGAGGGGCTGAGGAAGGCCGGCGTTGGAGGAGCCCGGGGGAGACTGGGGTAGTCCTGTGGGGCTGGAGGGGCCGGGGCTGGGGGAGCTGGTCTGGGGAAGCCCGGAGGGCTTAAAGGAGCCAGGGGTGGAGCAGCCCCGAGGATCCGGGACTGGGGGAGGCCATCAGTGGTTCGCACTGAGCTCCAGGGTTGCTCTGGGGTAGCTGGATAAAATGTGGGGTTAGGGTCGTTTGGCGGCTTTTTTTGTGGGTTTTTGTTTGTTTTGGTGATTTTGTTTTTTTCCTTATTTACCTTTCTCACGGGTTATGGCTATGGTAGGTGATAGCAGCAGAAACACCTTCCAGGAGAGACGTGAGCTGAAAATGAATGGTTTGCATTAGATTGTTATGCTGGTAAGTACAGGTTGAAGTAAAGATGCTTTAGAGCATTCACTGGTTATTCAATGCTTAATAATAAAGGTAATAAATAAAAATTTTTACAAGAGCAATCCTGGAAGAAGCATGAGAGGTATCACAAAATACAGCTCCTGGCTGATGAAGCACCCTGTAACTGTGCAGGAAAGAGAGCATGGTGTGACTGTACAAAAGCCCTTTATTCCAACTATTGGAAGGAGTAGCTCAGACATATCCTTGGAGTACTGTCAGGTGAAAGAGTAACAGCATTGATCCAACCTCCTCCACCACTTTCTTTTTTTCCTAGTAGATTCTCCTGAGGTGGCCCAATTTCTGTCTTCTACTGGTATTATTAACTTGAGAAGTCTCCTTCTCTTCCCTAATTTGTGGCTCATGCTGGTGAAATGAGGAAAATCAGCTGAAGATAAATAACTCCTGGGACTTCTGTTTTCTGTCAGAGTGAGGTTAACAGCCCTCAGTCACTGACAGCATCAACACCTTGATGGTTGTCATAGGTTTACTTGTTCTAAAAAAACAGGCGGGAAATTTTTCTTTCCCCTGCATTGCTGTAAGGGGGGGATGTTGAAAGGGGGAGGGTAGTTTTTGCCTTGGGTGATTGACCCACACAAAAGAACTAACCAGCAGATCCACGTTCCAAGCTGATGGCCCTCCGAAGACTGGGGAGGGGTGATGAGGTTTTTTTCCCTCTCCTCGGAAATGGGAGGCACTTCACTTTTTCTCTGACTGTAGGGAGGGTGTGTGTTGGAGGGGTCCGAGGTTCACTTTGGTTTTGGCCTGGTCATCTGGCTTGTTTTCTGGCCCCGGTGTGCCTCTGTTTTCCTGCGCCCTGTTCTGTCCCAGCTCAGATCTGCTTGGATTTCATTGGAGAGGCTTGACCCACTTGCAGAGGAACCTTTTTGGGAGAAGGTTGCCCTTTCCCTCCTCCGTTCCCGTGTTGGCAGCGGCCTGTGTCCATCGAGGAAAAGGGGGAAATCCCGGCCACAGCCAGCCGCAAACAGCGTGAGTTTCGGGGGGAAAGCCCCCTTTTCCCCTTCCCCTTCTCGGTGGGGGGGGGAAGACCTCCATTTTTGGCTTCTCCCGTGGACCGGACCCCTGCGCCGCGACCGCCAGGCCCAACAGCGCCCCCTGCTGGCCAACAGCGAGCACTGCAGGCTCTGCTCCTCCAGTGATTCAACAGCGCCCCCTGCTGACCGTTATTAGAATTGCGTCAAAAGGTGGAAAAGTACTGACCTGTTTCCTTTTGAGGGGGATTTTTGGGTACAGGATTATTGGTTTGATCGTTTTTTGTATTCTTTTGTTGTTCTGCCAATACACATATATCCTTTAATAAAGGACTGTTATTTTTCCTTTCTCCATGCTTCCTCAATTAGAGCCTCTTAATTTCGGATTTACAGTTGGTTAGAGGGAGGAGTTTGGCCTTCCTCATAACATCCTCCTTAGCAAAACACTTCAGTCTCATTAAACTGAGACAAGAGGATAGTCCATGACATCACAAAGGGGCCCATAGCACACAGGTTGGACTGCACTCTGACCTTGTGGGGTGTTGGTTCTTTGGTTTCCAGGGCTCATTCTGGAATGGAGAGGATAGGCCATGACATCACAACGAGGCCCAGGCACACTGGTGTGGCTGCTCTCTGCGAGTGTGGGTTGTTGGTTCTTTGTTTTCCAGGGGCCATTACAGAATGGAGAGGATAGTCCGTGACATCACAAAGGGGCTCATACCACAGAGGTAAGGTTGCAATGTGGGAGAGTGGGATGTGTGTCCTTTGTATTCCAGGGACCTTTAGGAGCTGGAGAGGATAGCCCGTGACATCACAAAGAAGCCCGTGGCACACAGGTGAGGCTGCATTCTGACAATGTGGGGCGCTGGTTTTTGGGTTGACAGGGGCTATTCTGGAATGGAGAGGATAGGCCGTGACATCACAAAGTGGCCCATGGCACACAGGTAAGAGTGCAATGTGGAGGAGTGTTATATGTGTTCTTTGGTTTCCTGGGGCCATTCCAGAATGGAGAGGATAGGCCGTGACATCACACAGGGGCCCAGGGCACACAGGTGGGCTGTACTGTGATATTGTGAGGCGTTGGTTCTTTGGTTTCCAGGGGCCATTCCCTAATGGATAGGATAGACTATTACATCAGAAAGGGGCCTAAGGCACACAGGTGGGGCTGCCATGTGTTAGTGTGGGGCATTGATTCTTTGGTTTCCTGGGGCCATTGCAGAATGGAGAGGATAAGCTGTGACATCACAAAGGGGTGCCAGTTACATGAGTTGGACTGCTCTGTGGGGTGTGAGGTGCTGCCTCTTTGGTTGCCAGGGACATTCTGGAATGATGGCAGTAGGCCGTGACATCAAAAAGGAGCCCATGATACACGGATGGAGCTGCACTGTGCCACTGTGGGGTGTTTGTTCTTTGGTTGCAAGGGGCAATTCCAGAATGGAAAGTGTAGTTTGTGACATCACAGTGAGGCCCATGGTACACAGGTGGGGCTGTACTGTGGGGGAATGCAGCGTTCCTTCTTTGATTGCCAGTGTCAATAGTCAAATGAAGATGCTAGGCCGTGACATCACAAAGGTGCCCATGGCACATGGGTGGGGCTGTACTCTGGGGGTTTGTGGTGCTGGTTCTTTGGTTGAAAAGGGCCATTCCGGAATGGGGAGGATAGGTCGTGACATCACAAAGGGGCCCATGGCACATGGGAGAGACTGCACTGTGACATTTCGTGGCTCTGCTCCACTGGGAATACAGACGGCCACTGCAAAAAAATCACAAAGGCAAAGGCACATACTGAGGGATAACCTCAGAGTGCAACATTCTGACCAAAGGTCCCCTCTCAGGTTCCTTTATACTGACCTCTTACTGCAAGGACCTCTTTCCCATTCTGCTGACGCTTGTAGGGTTGCGTACCACCGGGAAAAAAAAACAAATGATAAGGGATGTGCTTAGATTCACCAATGATACAGCCCGCCAGAATTAACATCTGTTTCAGACTGGCAGGAAAATGCTCACCTTGCTCGTCTGCCCTCCGGTGCCAATAGCCCGCCCCACCGCTTGCATCCCACCTCGAAAGAGAGAACAAAAAGACGCTCACAAGAATGACCTTTGAAGAGCAGTGCCTGTCAGAACAATCTTATGTGGGTGATATTCTCCGCTCTGACCTGCAAACCCTAGTGCTGGGGTCGAAACTAAGACTTTCTGCTTCCCTCTCCTAAGGGATTTGTTTTTAGACATCTCTTACCCCTCCTGGCAATTCCCAAGCCTGTACCTGGCTCTCATCCCCTCTCTGGCTCAGAGCCCTCGACTTATCTTTCAGAGAGCTGGGCCTGTCAATTCATCTTCCAAAAGCATGGCCCTTCGGCTGGCTCAGAGGTTCCTGCAGTCGCACCAGGCCCTGCCCAAGACCAGGCCCCCTCCTATCAGGGTCTGGGCCCTGGAGGCAGGGGGAGAACCCCCCTGCGGCTTGGCCATTCTTCCCCAGCCCTTGTCTGGCCCAACCTCCTCCCCCCTGCACACTCCCCACTGCCACAGGCTGCACTGGGGCAGCATTTCCTTCTTGGGCCCTTTAGAGCTGCCCCCATGGGGACACTTCCATCTTCTGGGCCAAGCACCAGAGCCAATCCCAGCCAGTCCCATTGTCCCCAGTCCGACTCCCTGACTCCTGGTGGCCCCTGGAAGCCAAGAGCCAAAGGCTGACACCCACAGAGTGCAGCCCCACCCATCTGCACTGGGGCCCCAGGGGTTCCCTTTACCAAACAGCCCCTGCGAACCCTTGTCAGAGAGAAAATTGGGTGACTTTTGGATGCTTTTAGTAAAGAGGTCTAAACATTTCTTGACTAATGGAGGGGGGTGACCTTTTTATTCTTGACCTTTCCAGTTCTCCATTTGGGGGCAGGATGTCCTCTGGGCTAATGTTTTGTTCCCTTTGGAGTGAGTGCAGCCTCAGAGGGCTGAGCCCTCTCTGGCTGGGCTTGGCCTCTCCTGGAGAGACTCAGGCCTGGCTGGGCTACCCCAGGCAGATGCTGCAGGAAGAAGAGCTCAGGACGCCTGTGTCTGGTGTCCCTGGGGCTCAGCCTGTGCCCGATTGCTGTGCAGGGGCTGAGCCCCACCTCTGCCTCGGGGCCTTGGGCAAAGGGCTGGCAAGGAAGAGGCCCAGGAGCCTGCCCAGCTTTCCTCCTCCCTGGGGGCTTTCAGTCCTCGCCTGACACCGTGTGGGCCCAAGGCCTTGCTGGCTTCAGGCTCATGGCCCGCTGGCACCATCCCACCGGCCTGAACCCCCCTCCTTCCCCTCTCTTCAGCCTCTCCTGCCTTTTATGGCAAGGGGCCATCCAAGGAAAACCCCAGTTCTCAGCAATGGCACCCGTGGCACGGATGCAAGGTTCGAGTCTGCCAGGCAAGAGCAGGAGCAGAGAGAGCCTGAGGAGCCAGAAGATGCCCTGGCTGGGCATCGTGTTGCTGTGGGATGAGCTGACACCTCTGCACAGTCTCTGCCCGTCCCTGCCAGCCGACTTCTGCCCAGGCTCTGGGCATGGGGATGGAGCGCTGACAGTTTTCAGCTGCTTCCTCTCTTGCTCGGGAAGGCGGGTGGCAGAGAGGAGGATAGCAAGCAGCACGACAGCAAGCAGTACGATGCTTATGGCATAGCTTTTGCCTTGCTTATGGCACCCTTGGTATAAGTCACCTCATTCCCTGCTGCTTAGGTAGTTGTGGGATGTTGCTGCTAAGGGTCTCCAAGGGCAATCTCTCTGATAGTGGTTGCTGTCACCACATGTAACACAACTAGCTCTGTGTCTGGCCTCATCTTTTACTCCTAACTGGGCTTTTAGGGTTATAGCAAAAGGGTTAGATTGGTGTTTCACAGAGCTAACTCTTTGGTAGGGTGGAACTAACTCAGCGATGCTGTAGCCTTCCCTTTCAAGAGGGGTTTGCAAAGCTTCTCCACAGCTTGAGCTTGCCTTTTCAAAAGCCAATTGCTTATACAGCATCTCTCTGGCTTTATTGTATTCCACTTGTTTGTTTAAAACAGATTGCAGCCGATCTAAACATCTTGAATTTGGCTCAGAATAGTTTTGTAATGCTTTTGTAGAGGGCAGGTTGCTATTTTGGTCTGTAGTATGAAGGTTTTTCATAGCTTTCAGGGCTTGTTTGGCTGTTTCATCGTATATCTCTCTATGGTATTTAGATTGTGTATCTATTGAACTATAATTTCCATCTCCGGCTAACTGATGTGCTGTTACACCTGCCTGTGGGTCACTGGCATAAGCAGAGCAATTCTCCCTAAAATCGGCCAGCCACACGTTGTCCTCCAGTCGTGTGGCATGCTTATCAACCGATCCTTCCCCGTTTGCTACCTTGCTCCCTTCCGGCAGAACCATCCCGGATTCCTCCTCCTCATCCCCCCATTCCTCCCCCCCTGTGGCCCCAGTGAACCTGGTTCCCTGTGGGGAGGTGGTGGTGGACGGTGGAGGCGGTGAGGAGGCGGGGTTACCTCCCCCATTGTGCCTATGGGTGGGGCGAGGTGGCGCTGGGGCCGGGAGAGACGGGTCAGTTTCTGGTCTATGTGGCGGGCAAGATGGTGGCACCCATGCCTGGGCATGTGGTCGGCGATCATCCGTAGTGCAGGGTGGCAAATATGCTGGGTTACCCCCCATCGCTCTTAGGGGGCCCTCTGCACTGGTCCCATGGGCTGGGACCTCGCATCACAGGCCTCGTTCCCTCCCGCTGACCTGCGTCCCCTTGGCTCCCGGTCCCTGACTTGATACTTAAATCATGAACAGCTCCTCTCCCTCCCCCCGCCAGACTTTGTGTGTTTGAGCTTTTATGCGTAAAAGTCAGGCTGCTGCCAGCAGCGTGAGCGGGGGGGTGTGTGTTGGCGTTGGATGCGTGTGTTGTCCGTTTGTGTGCTCTGCTTAGTGCAGACATTATGACTTGCCAGGCTGGAAAAGCATTGTTAGCTTGGGGGTCTCCCCCCTGAGCTGTCAGTTTCATAAGGTTTCCTATTTTGTCCCATATTTCTATGTGAAGGGCTTCAACTAATGGCAGTTCAGGTACAGCTGCCTTAATAAAGCATATCAGTTCTGTTAGTTCGGTCCTTGTGGCTTGTATATGATATGGTTTTAGCAGGATAGCCAGTGCATCTGTGTCCTGTGATATCTCAGTGGAGAGAAAATTTCTCATTTTACCTTTCAGTCTCGGCGCTGTAGACGTGCGCTGCTGGAAAGTCTTTGTCTATTTGCTGGCTTCTCCCGGTTCTCAGTCGATTGGGTCTGCGTGGGTGGCAGAGGCGCTGTTTGGCGGTGGTGGCGACAGGGCTCGTTGGCGTGGGCTGCGGTGGCTGCGGGCTGCGGCGGGCTCGTCTGCGGGTGGCGGCGGCGGACACGGGCGCGTGGTGGCTGCGGGCTGCGGCGGTGCTCGGCGGTAGGCAATCGGCTGGTGAGCGCGGGCGTGTCTGCAAGCGGCGTCTTCAAGTGGCGTCTTCAAGCAGTGTCTGCAAGCAGCGGGAAGTCGCGGCGCGGCGCGTGTTCGGTTCAGCTTCAGTTTGTCCTGCGTGGTTTTGAACATGGCACGGGGGGAGGCTCGGCGGGGTCGTGGCGTGGCTTCGGCTGGTTCCGCGTGGCTTTTGAGCGTGGTGTGGGGCCGGCAGGAAGCAGCAGGCTGCAGCAGTGAGCTGCAGCAGTTTCTGCTAGGCAGAAAACTGATGCGTGCTTCGCGGGGTCTGGCGGTCGTGCTGAGGATGTTAGAAGGTAGAAGCAGTGGAGCTGCTGCTACGCACACGGCCTAGCCGTGGCAAGCGGTGGGTAGCGGGGCTTCCCCGGCAGTTTTAAGGTGCTCTGCCACCCGGGTCTCCAAGCTGCGGACACGGCACTGCTTAGGGAAAAGTCCTTGCCACGTAGGATGTTGGCGCTGCCTCTCAGCGTGACTCACCAGTGTATGCTGGACCCCGCTTCGCTCTCTCCGACTGTGTCGATCTGTCAGTTTTTTCTTTTCTTCTTTCTTCTTTCTTTTATTTCCCATGCACTATCTCTAATATTTTTGGAGCTCACTAAACTAGGATTGCGTTTCTCAGACACTCTGAGACAACGACTTAAAGACGTCTGCGTTTTTTTCGGTGAAAATTCCTGTCTCGAGATAATTGAGACAATATTGAGACAATATCGGAATTACGGAGTTTCTCGCCTGATTCAGGATATGCTAAACTGACTTAATATAAGTTCAGAGTCCCTGTTTGGGCGCCATATGTAGCGTGGCGGTACTTTACATGGTAAAGAAGGAAGCATACTCCTTGTGAGGTGGTGAACAAAGAGAATTTATTTCAAATTCAGCGCTGGTTTTATCCCTTAATCCCATGTGACTTCTTTGACCAATAAGGTTGTCTATGTCGGCGCATGCGCCCTCGGACACTCTTGCCTTGGTACATCTCCTGTACCTTAAACACGCTCCCTACAACTAGTGCCCAGTCCAGCAGAAGCATCACTGCCCTGCTCCTGCTGCCACACTATTTCTGATACAGGCAGAATGTTGGCCTTCTTGCCCACCTGGGCACCTGCTGGCTCAGCTTCAGCCTCTGTCCACCAGCACCCCCAGAGCCTTTCTCACGGGGACCCTTTGCAGCTACTCTTCTCCCAGCATGGAGCTGCAGGGGATTATTGTGGCCAGAGGCACCAAAGGCACTCTTGAACCTCATGCCCATGGTGTCAGTCCAGAGGTCCAGCCTGTCCAGGTCCCTCTGCACAGCCTTCCTACCCTCCAGCACATTGACGCCGCAAGCCAACTTGCTGTCATCTGCCAATTTGTTCATGGAAGACTCAATCCCCTCATGCAGATACCCACCAAAATTATGAAACAGGACTGGGCCTGTTACCCAGTAAGTTCTATTTCTTGACAAAGGAGCCCAAGCAGGACTGGAGAGAAATTGTAGGCAGGAGATTGAATTGGAACAATAGACAATGGATGATAGACAAGTTCTGGGCCATGTCCATTTGTTAGAAAAACAAATTAAAAGTTTAAAGCCTGACATGCTTTTTTGATATTTTTCAGGGGGATTTTTAGGTGGTTATTGGGATTTACTGGTTCGGGCTTGGGTTGCTGGGGGTCACTGGGTGTTACTGGGGTGGGGTTTGGGTTTACTTGCTTAGCATTTAGACTTACTGGTTTGGGCTTTGGGGTTCCTGGGAGTCACTGATTGGTGTTCCTGGTTGCTGGTTTGGTGTTACTGGTTTGGGCTTTGGGGTTACTGGGAATCACTGGTTTGGGGATTGGTCCATCCTCCTTTATATTGGTCCATACCAGGTGGTTTATGGGATGTAAGAAGGGTTGTAGATTGGTTTATGCTGGTTTCTACTGGTTTCTACCGGTTTCTACCGATCTATACTGGTCTGTACCAATCTGTACCAGTCCATACCAGTCTATACCAGTCCATACTGGTCGTTATTGATCCACGTTCCTTTATACTGGTCCACACCAGGTGGTTTATGTGATGGAAGAGTGTAGCGTTAATGCCCTTGTATAACAAGGAATAATGATGCTCTTCGTGCGTTGGTGTGGTCAAAGAGGGTTTATTCAAAACTCGCGCTCGCTTTTATCCTTACATGTCATGTGACTTCTTCAACCAATAGAGTTATATGTGACCGCGCATGTTCTCTTGGGCCTATTTCCCTGGCACCTCCTTCATGCCTTCAGACATGCCTCCCACAGAAGAGGACTTTTAGAGTGTTTTAAACTGGTTTGCACTGGCCCATAGAAGTCCATAGCAGTCTGTATCAGCCTATACTGGTCCATACTGTTCCATACTCCTTTCTACTGGTCCATTCTAGGCGGCTCATGGTACATAAGAGAGGTTCTGTATTGGTTTATGCTGGTTTGTACCAGTCCATGGTAGTTTGTATCAATGTGTATCAGTCCCTGCTGGTCCCTACTGGTTCGTACCAGCCCATACTGGTCTATACTGGTCCATATCAGGTGATTTATGGGATGGAGTAGTAGTTGTAGGGTGGTTTATACTTCCAATACTTTGTATTGGTTTGTACTGATGTGCACGGGTCCATACTGGTCCTTACTCATCCATACCCCTTTATACTGATCCGTAGCAGCTGGTTTATGGGATGGAAGAGGGCTTCTATACTGGTTTATATTGGTTTGTAGGAGGCGTGTCCCAGGGGCAGGGGAACCAAGGGACATATGCAGGGACAGACAACCCCATTGGTGCTAAGGTCACGTGGTTTTAGGGGATAAAAGGGAGGGCGAGATTCAAATAAATCCTCTTTGATTCCACCCACATCAGAGAGCGGACTCATTCTTTATCATATAAAGACCGCCAACCCTACATTGGTTTATAGTGGTTTTTATTGGCTTGTACTGGTCTCTTCTGGTTCCTACTGGTTCATACCAGTCCATACTGGTCTATACTGGTGCAGAGCAGGTGGCTTATGGGATGGAATAGAGGCTGTAGAGTGGTTTATACCGGTTTATATTGGTTTATACCAGTCCATACCAGTCTATACCAGTCTATACCAGTATGGACTACAAGGGTCCATACTTGTCCTGACTGGTCTGTACCAGTTCATACCAGTCCATACTAGTCTATACTGGTCCATACGAGGTGGTTTATAGGACAGAATAGAGATTGTAGAGTGGTTTATACTGGTTTATATTGGTTTGTAGCAGTCTGTGTCAGTCTGTATCAGCCCATACTGGTCCTGATTTGTCCGTACTGGTTCATGCCAGTCCATACTGGTCTATACTGGTCTGTATCAGGTGGTTTATGGGACGGAATCGAGATTGTAGAGTGGTTTATACTGGTTTATATTGGTTTGTAGCAGTCTGTGTCAGTCTGTATCAGCCCATACTGGTCCTGATTTGTCCGTACTGGTTCATGCCAGTCCATACTGGTCTATACTGGTCTGTATCAGGTGGTTTATGGGACGGAATCGAGATTGTAGAGTGGTTTATACTGGTTTATATTGGTTTGTAGCAGTCTGTGTCAGTCTGTATCAGCCCATACTGGTCCTGATTTGTCCGTACTGGTTCATGCCAGTCCATACTGGTCTATACTGGTCTGTATCAGGTGGTTTATGGGACGGAATCGAGATTGTAGAGTGGTTTATACTGGTTTATATTGGTTTGTAGCAGTCTGTGTCAGTCTGTATCAGCCCATACTGGTCCTGATTTGTCCGTACTGGTTCATGCCAGTCCATACTGGTCTATACTGGTCTGTATCAGGTGGTTTATGGGACGGAATCGAGATTGTAGAGTGGTTTATATTGGTTTGTGCCAGTCTACATTAATCTGTACTGGTCCATACCAGTCTGTACCAGTCCTGACTAGTCCATACTGGTCCTGACTGGCCTCACTGGTCCCAGCTCCATGCCCTGTCCACATTGGGGTTCCGGGATCACCAGGAGGTGGCGGCGCTGCAGCGGAACAGGGGCAACCAGTGGGGGGTGCTGAGGGAGCTGCAGCAGCCCTGGCTCCGCCCCTTCCTGCAGCACCTGTGGTGGCCACCAGGGGTGCTGCACTTCGAGTGCCCCAACCAGCAGGTGAACTGGGCAAACTGGAGGAGTGGGGGGACTGGGAGGAACTGGGGGGGACTGGGAGGGGATTGGGAGGAGTGGGAGGGAACTTGAGGGAGACTTTTGGGGACAGGGAGAAGATTAAGGGGACTGGGAGGAGTTTGGTGGGGACTGGGAGAGACTGGGGGGGACTGGGGGGCACTGGGAGGGGTTTGGAGGGATTGGAAGGGGATTGAGGGGACTGGGAGAGAATTGGGGGGGACTGGGAGGGAAGTGAGGGGGGCATGGAGGGGAATGGGAGGAGATTGGGAGGGACTGGGAGGGGATTGGGGGGAACTGGGACTAGGGGGGCACTGGGAGAGACTGGGAGGGGATTAGGGGGAACTGGGGGAGTTTGAGGGAGACTGAGGAGGGACTGGGGGCCTGGGAGAGGACTGATGGGCACTGGGAGGGAACTGAGGGGGGAATGGGAGGAATGGAAGAGACTGGGATAGGGGAGACTGGGAGGGGGCTTGGGGGGACTGGAAGGGGATTGGGAGGGCCTGGGAGAGGATTGGGGGGATTGGAGGGAACTGGGAGGGACTGGGGGGACTGGGAAGGACTAGGTGGGAACTGGGAGGGACTGCGAGGGGATTGGGAGGGACTGGGAGGAGATTGGGCAGGGAATGGGAGGGACTGGGATGGGACTGGGGGGACTGGGAGGGACTGGGAGGCAGTGGGGTCCCAAACCCTTACTGGTCTTACTGGTTTAGGGCTTTGAGTTATTGGGAGCAACTGGGATTTACTGGTTGGAGTTTTGGGTTTATCGGGAGTTACTGGGAGTGGATTTAGGCTTACTGGAAGTTACTGGTTTGGGGTTTTTGGTTACAGGTTTCGAGTTATTGGGAGCCACTAGGTGTTACTGGTGTGGGGTTTGGGCTTCCTGGGAGTCACTGATTTGGGGTTTGGTGTTACTGGTTGGCTCTTTGGTCTTACTGGGAGCTACTGGTCCTTACTGGGAGGGGGGGGTCACCCGTACCGTCCCCTCCCCCCAGGTGCTGATCTGGCAGATCTTGGCCACCCTGGATGTGGCCAGTTGGGGCCAGGCCTTACTGGTGGCCAGTTTGGGGTGCGAACTGGGACTGAGCCGGGTGGAGCCCAGTAGCGAGGGCTTACTGGGAGAACTGGTGGAGGTGGTGAAGGACTACACGGACCAGGTGGCCCTAAGGAGGCGGCTCCGCTACGAGTGTGCTGTGTGCGGGTGGGGCCTGCCCTGGGCACAGGTGGGCACTGGCTTGGACTGGTTTGTACTGGTTTAGTCTGGGAGGGGCTGTGAGGGGGTTGGGAGGGAGTAGGAGGTTCTTAAAGGGTGTTAAGAGGGGATTGGGGGTACTGGGAGGGAATTGGGAGAGGATTGGGAGGGTATTGGGGGGCATTGGGAGGGACTGGGAGGGTGTTTAGGGTTACTGGGAGTTACTGGGAAAGGGTTTGCTGTTGCAGGGAGGGGGTTTGGGGTGTCTAGGAGTTACTGGGATGGGGTTTAGGTTTACTGGGAGCAACTGGGAGGTGGTTTAGGGTTACTGGAGAGAGTTTAGATTTACTAGTGTGGAGTTTAATGTTACTGGTTTGGGGTTTGATGTTAATGGGTGGGTGTCTGGAACTACTGGGAGTGAATTTAGGGTTACCGGGAGCTACTGGTACAGGTGTGGTATTGGCTGCAATTCCACCTGTGACCACCGGGGGAGCACCATAAGCAGCTTCCCAATTGAACCTGTCACTGGGATGTTACTGGTGTGTTACTGGTCCTTACTGGTTTGTACTGGTGCAGATAAAATGGCCGCTGGGCTGCTCGTGGCCGCTGGGCTGCTCGTGCCCGTTGTGCCCCGAGTGCTTCCAGCTGCAATTCTGGGTGGGGGCCCTGTTTACTGGGAGTTACTGGGACTTACTGGTTTGGGGTTTAGGGTTACTGTGAATTACTGATTTGAGGGTTAGGGTTAGTGGGAGTTACTGGTTTGAAGGTTAGGGTTACTGAGAGTTACTGGTTTGGAGTTTAGGGTTATGAGGAGGCCATTTAATGTTACCAGTTTAGGGCTTGAGGTTACTGATTCAGGCATTAAAGTTACTGGGACTTATTGGTTTGTAGTTTGGGGTTACTGGGATGCAATTTAGGGTTACTGGAACTTGGTGGGGTGGGGTTGGGGTTGCTGGTTTAGGGTTTGTTGTTACTGGGAGTAACTGTTTTAGGATCTGGAGTTACTGGGACTTACTGTTTTGGGGTTTGGCATTACTGGGAGTTATTGAAGGCTTACTGGAGAGTTACTGGAGGATTACTGGGAACTACTGGAAGTGACTGGGAGCTCCTGGTTTTGGTGTATTACTGTCTGCAATTCCACCTGTGACCACCGGGGGCAGCACTAACAGTGTCCGTAGCAATAACAGTTACTGGTGTGTTACTGGTGGGTTACTGGTCTTTACTGGTTTGTATTGGTGCAGATGCAGTGGCTGCTTGTGCCCGCTGTGCCCTGAGTGCTTCTGGCTGCTCTTCTGGGTGGGGGCCCTCCTTACTGGGAATTACTGATTTAGGGTCTGGAGTTATTTGGACTACTGGTTTGGGGTTTGGCATTATTGGGAGTTATTAAGGGCTTACTGGAGGGTTACTGGGAGCTACTGATTTTCATGCATTATTGGCTGCAATTCCACCTGTGACCACCAGGGGCAGCACTAGCGCTAGCCATATGTAATAACGGCTACTGGTGCGTCACTGATGCATTACCGGTCCTTACTGGGGTGTACTGGTGCAGATGCAGTGGCTGCCCGGCTGCTCGTGCCCGCTGTGCCCCGAGTGCTTCCGGCTGCACTTCATGGTGGGGGTCCAGGAGAGGGGGGTGGGGGCCCTGGGCTGCCCCAGCTGCTCCCATCCCGACCTGCGTGACAATGCCCAGCACCTCTGGTACTGGTCCACACTGGAACTGCAGGTACTGGGAGCACTGGGGGGGGGGAGTGGAGGGGATTGGAAAGGACTGGGAGGGATTGGGAGGGACTGGGAGGGGGTTAAAGGGTGTTAAAAGGGGGTTTGGGGGCACTGCTTTATACTGGGAGGGGAGGGATTGGGAAGGAATTGGAGATGGACTGGGAGAGCATTGGGGAAGACTGGGAGGGGACTGGAGGGGATTGTGGGGCACTGGAAGGGATTGGGAGGGCATTGAGGGGGATTGGGAGGGACTGGGAGGAGGTTTGGGGTTACTGGGAGGGCATTGGGTTACTGGCACTTACTGGGAGCTACTGTCAGGAAGTTTGGGGTTACTGGGAGCTACTGGTCCTTACTGGCAGTCACTGGTTTGGGGTTTTTGGTTACTGATCTGTGGTCACAGGGAGTTACTGGTTTGGGGCTTGGGGTTGCTGGGAGGGTGTTTGGGGTTACTAGTCCTTACTGGTTTGTACTGGTTTGCAGCTCCAGAGCTGTTTGGACCCCGACACCTTTGACTTTGTGACCCAGAAACTGATGGAGCTGGACCTGCTTCAGGACCCCCAATTCCAGTGGTTCCCCCATGTACTGGGAGGGACTGGGAAGGGCTGGGAGGGGATTAGGGGGGACTGGGAGGGGAGTGGGGGGGGGGACTGGGAGGGGAGTGTGGGGGGGACTGGGAGGAGGGCTTAGGGTTACTGGAAGGGACTGGGAGGGAACTGGTGGGTAGTGGAAGGGACAAGGAGGTGCTTTAGGGTTACTGGGAGGAACTGGGAATTACTGAGGTTTCAAGTTACTGGGAGGGAATTTATGGTTACCGGGAGTTACTGGTTTGGGCTTTGGTGTTACAGGTTTGGGGTTTGGTGTTACCAGGAATTACGGATTTGGGGTTTTGGGGTAAGTAGGAATTAGTTTAGGGTTACTAAGAGGACTAGGAGTTACTGGAAAGGGAGTTATTGTTGCTGGTTGTTAGTGGTTTGGTGTTTGCTGTTGCTGGTTGTTACTGGAGGGGTGTTTTGCTGTTCTTGGGGGGGTCCCAGGGGGTCTCTGAGCCCCCCTAACTCCCACTCCCCCAGTGCTCCTTCGGGTTCATCTTCGAGGCCGAGCGGGGCCCGGCCCAGTGTCCCCAGTGCCACCAGTGCTGCTGTCCCCGGTGCCAGTACCCGGTGAGGGGGGGCTGGGTGGTCCTGTGAGGGTTTGGAGGATCCTGAGGTGAGTTTTGGGGGGATAAAAAGGGCTTTGAGAGGTCACTGGGGGTGTTTTGTGGATTCCCTGGGAGGTCTTTGGGGGTCTCTTGGGGATCCCTGGAGGTCTTTGGGGGGGTCATGGAGGGGGTTTGAGGGGTCTCAGGGAGGGTTGGGGGATCTCTGGGGTTTTTGGGGGAATCCTAAAGGGAATTTGGAATGTTAGGGGGGCATGGGGAAGGTTTGGGGGGGAGGTTGAAGGGGAATTGTGGGGTTGGGTGTTTCCTTGGGGGTGTTTGGGGGATTCCTGAGGGTCTTTTGGGGTCTTGGGGTCCCTGGGGGTTCACCTGGGGTTTCTGAGGGGGTCTCTGGAGGATCCCTGGGGGACTCTGGGGGGCTTTGCAGGGTCCTGTAGGAGTTTTGAGGGGTCCCAGGGAGGGTTTGGGGAGTTCTTGGGGGTCTCTGGGTTACTTGGGGGTCCCTTGGCATTTTGGGGGGTCCCTGGTGACCCCCAAACCCCCCCAGTGGGACCCCAGCACTCCACCCTGTCCTGTGCTGAGGTTGGGGCCTGGTTGAGCTCCTGGGACCCCCAAGGAGCCTCCGGGGGTCTGGAGTTTTTTCTAGGGGAGCATGGAATCAGTGAGGGGAGTCCTGGGGGGCTCTGAGGGGCCGTGGGGCAGATTGCAGGGAATCTGGTGTGATTTGGGGAGTCCTGGGGGGGTTGGAGAGGATTTTAGGGGTCCCTGGGGGGGCTTGGGGGAGGTTTGGGGGATCCTAAAGAGAGATTAGGGGAATCTCTGCTCCATACTGGGGAGTGAGAGGGAGGATTTGGGAGATCTGGGGGGTTCTGAGGGAGATTTGGGAGGTCTGGGGGGGAATTGGGGGGTCTCAGTCCCATATTTGGAGGTGGTGGTGATTTGGGGGGTCCCAGGGTGTGAGGGAATGCAAAGATTATGAATCCTGGAAAGAATGACATTAGAAGCGGGTCTGTCACAGCGGCAGCTCTCTGGGATCGAGCGGAGTGGAAAAGCAGCAATGATTTATTTCCATTTGTACTGTACAGTTCTTCCTTAGACTATGTAACCACATGGCCCCCCCACGCCGTGCCATGTTGTCTCCCCTCCCCAAACTGATCCCCGCCTCTGCATAAGCATGATTGGTTGTCTCATCCTCTTCTCCCCAATCCCTGGTTTGCTATTGGACTTTGATCCTCCTGTATCCCCCATTGGTTAGCAGAGCCCTCAAGCCACTCCCTTTCCCCCAGACTTTGGTCCAATCACGTTCCTCCTTCTAAGCCCTCCCCTGGAGACATTAAGAGCTCACAGGAGTTTCAAATAAACCACTTTTCGCCCTGGAATCCAGAGAGGAGATTTGGTGGCTCTTTTCTCCTACTGAAGGGGGACCACGCCACTGAGACCCTCTCTGAGAAACCGTGACTGAGGAATCACTACAATCAACTCTGTTAATTGACGCCCAACGTCTGGACGAACTCAGCAAATTTCTACCGTGTAGAATTTTTCTGGGCATACCAGGCTCAAGCAATGAAGTGTTCTTGGCTTCCTGCTCAAACAGATTTCTACAACTTAGCATTGGATTTCGACCCACCAAAAGAACTACGTAGGTCAGCAGTTGTATAGTTTCGAAACTCTATTTTATAATACTCATGGGGGCTCTATCTTCAAAACAAGAGCACGATACCTACAAACACTTAAAAAGCTTCATTTATTTCCATGGACATCCACTACACAAAGATTCCCTAAAAGCGCTGATTAAATGGATTTCCAAGAACAGTTACATGCTGCCCAGTACCATAACCTACCGTGAGTGGGACACATTGGGACATATATTATTGAGTGCTATACAAACAAATGACTCTTTAGCATCACGAGCAGCAATTGCATGGAATTCTGAAGCATGCTACAGAAAAATGAGATTGATGAGAAAGAAAGCCTTCCAGGCTTTCTTTCCTGGGGATAAGGGCTGTGGTTTGCTGTTTTCAGCCCTGCCTCACAGCTGCCAGCCCGACTCCCAAAATTGCATACAAAGATTTCTCCCAGACCAAAGGTTCCAGCACAGAAAGCTCTTGCTGCCAATGGATTCCACATGCTGGTGCACCAACTGCAACACAGAGCCAAAGCTTCCAGGCTTCCTTTCCTGGGGATGAGGGCTGTGGTTTGCTTTTTTCAGCCCTGCCTCCGAACTGCCAGACGACTCCCAAAATTGCATACAAACAAAGATTTCTCCCAGACCAAAGGTGCCAGCATAGACTCCAAAAACTCGATATGGACGAAGATTCCTCCCAGACTGAAAGAGGCAGCACAGAAAGCTCTTGCTGCTCACCGGGTCCGCAAGTTGGCCCACCAACTGCACCACAAAGCCAAAGCTTTCTTTCTTTCCTGGGGATGAGGGCTGTGGTTTCTATTTTCAGCCCTGCCTCACTTCTGCCAGCCTGACTCCTAAAATTGCATACAAACAAACATTCCTACCAGACTGAAAGAGCCAGCACAGAAAGCTCTTGCTCACCATGGAGACAACAGGCTGCCCCAGCAACTGCACCACAAAACAAAATCTTCCAGGTTTTCTTTCCCGGGGGTTAAGGGCTGTTGTTTGCTTATTTCAGCCCTGCCTTCAAACTGCCAGCCCGACTCCCAGTTACATATAAACAAAGATTCCTCCCAGACCAAAGGTACCAGCACAGAAAGCTCTTGCTGCCCATGGAGTCCCCAGGCTGGCCCACCAACTGCACCACAAAGCCAAACCTTCCAGTCTTTCTTTCATGGGGATAAGGGCTGTTTTTTGATTTTTTAAGCCCTGCCTCACAACTGCCAGTCCTATTCCCAAAATTCCATATGGATGAAGATTCCACCAAGACCAAAGGTGCCAGCAGAGAAAGCTCTTGCTGCCCATGGAGTCCCCAGGCTGGCCCACTAACTGCACCACAAAGCCAAAGCTTCCAGGCTTTCTTTCCTGGCGATAAGGGCTGTGATTTTCTTTTCTCCGCCCTGCCTTCGGACTGCCAGCCCGACTCCCAAAATTCCACATGGACCAAGATTCCTCCCACACCAAAGGTGCCACTACAGAAAGCTCTTGCTGCCTATGGAGTCTCCAGGCTGGCCCACCAACTGCACCAAAAAGCCAAAGCTTCCAGTCTTTCTTTCATGGGGATAAGGGCTGTGGTTTGCTTTTCTCAGCCCTGCCTCCGAACTGCCAGCCCGACTCCCAAAATTGCATACAAAGATTCTTCCCAGACCAAAGGTGCCAGCACAGAAAGCTCTTGCTGCCCATGGAATGCCCAGGTTGACCCACCAACTGCACCACAGAGCCAAAGCTTCCAGGCTTTCTTTGCTGAGGATAAGGACTTTGGTTTGCTGTTTTCAGCCCTGCCTCCCAACTGCCAGCCGACTCCAAAAATTCCATACAAACAAAGATTCCTCCCGGATCAAAAGTGCCAGCATAGAAAGCTTTTGCTGCCCATGGAGTGCCCAGGCTGACACACCAACTGCAACACAAAGCCAAAGCTTCCAGACTTTCTTTGCCGGACAAAAGGGCTATTGTTTGCTTTTCTCAACCCTGCCTCACAAGTGCCGGCCTGACTCCCAAAATTTCACACGGACGAAAATTCCTCCCAGAACAATGGTTCCAGCACAGAAATCTCCTGCTGCCTATGGATTCCGCAGGCTGGCCCACCAACTGCACCACAAAACCAAAGCTTCCAGACATTCTTTGCTGGAGAAAAGAGCAGTTGTTTGCTTTTTTAAGCCCTGTTTCCGAACTTCCAGCCCGACTCCCAAAAGTGCACACAGAGGAAGATTCCTCCCACACCAAAGGTGCCCACCCAGAAAGCTCTTGCTGTGCACATAGTGCCCAGAGTGCTGCACCAATGGCAGTGGAGAGATGGAGGGTCAGGCCTTTTTTCTTGGTTGGATGGGCAACTGTTTGTGGGCGGGAGCCCTGTTCTTAAATCAGCCCTCCCAAGACCTAAAGTGAATACGGATGAAGATTCCTGCACTACGTGCGAAGGAAGAGATTTCTGGGCAGGCACCTTTTGTCTGGGAGGAATCTTTGTCCGTATTCACTTTTGGCCATTCTGTTGGTGCAGCACTCTGGGCACTATGTGCACAGCAAGAGCTTTCTGGGTGGGCACCTTTAGTCTGGGAGGAATCTTCGTCCGTATTCACTTTTGGACCTCGGACGGCTGATTAAGGAACGGGGCTCCTGCCACGACCGATTGCCCTTCCAGCCAGGAAAAAAGGCCTGACCCTCTGTCTCTCCCCTGCCGTTGGTGCAGCACTCTGGGCACTACGTGCACAGCAAGATATTTCTGGGTGGGCACCTTTGGTCTGGAAGGAATCTTTGTATGCAATTTTGGGATTCGGGCTGGCAGTTGGGAGGCAGAGCTGAAAACAGGAAACAACAGCCCTTATCGCCAGGAAAGAGAGCCTGGAAGCTTAGGGTTTTTGGTGCTGTTGGTTTGTCTTTCTGTGCTGGCACCTTTGTTCTGGGAGGAAGTTTTTGGGCCAGGCTGTTCAATTCTTCTTCCCAGAACAAAGGTACCAACACAGAAAGCTCTTGGTGCCCATGGAGTTCCCAGTGTGGCCCAAAAACTGAACTACAAAGCCAAAGCTTCCAGGATTTCTTTCCTGGCGATAAGGGCTGTTGTTTGCTTTTTTCTGCTGTGTCTGACAACTGCCAGCCCGACTCTCAAAATTGCATAAGGACAAAGATTCCTCCCACATCAAAGGTGCTAGCACAGAAGGCTCTTGCTGCTCATGGAGTGCCCAGGCTGACACACAAACTGAACCACAGAGTTTTCCGCCTTTCTTTCCTGGTGATAAGGGCTGTTTTTTGATTTTTCAGGCCTGCCTCCCAACTGACAACCAACTCCCAAAATTGCATACGGATGAAGATTCCTCCCACGCCAAAAGTACATGGAGAGAAAGCTCTTGCTGCCCATGGAGTATCCAGGCTGACCGAAAAACTGAATCACAAAGAAAAACTTCCAGGCTTTCTTTCCTGGTGATAAGGGCTGTTGTTTGCTTTTTTCAGATCTGCCTCACAACTTCTTGCCCAGCTCCCAAAATTGCATAGAAACAAAGATTCCTCCCACATCAAAGGTGCCAACACAGAAAGCTCTTGCTGCTCATGGAATGCCCTGCCTAGCCCACCAACTGCAGCACGAAGCCAAAGCTTCCAGTCTTCCTTTCCTGGGGAGATGGGCTGTTGTTTGCTTTTTTCAGCCCTGCGCTGAAACTGTCAGCCTGACTCCAAAAATTGTATACAGACAAAGATTCCTCCCATAACAAATATGCCAGAACAGAAACCTTTTGCTACCCATGAAGCACCCAAGCTGGCCCACCAACTGCACCACAAAGCAAAAGCTTCCAGGCTTTCTTTGCTGGGGACAAGGGCTCTTGTTAGCTTTTTTCAACCCTTCACTTATTCTGCTTGCCTGAGTCCCAAAATTCCATACGGACGAACATTCCTCTCAGATCAAAGATGCCAGCAAAGACACGGGGACATTGGTGACATCACTGAGGACAAGCGTGCCACCCCTGGGGACAAAAGTGGCATCACAAAGACATTGGTGACAACTTTGAGGACACAGGTGCCACCCCTGGGGCACCCCTGCCCAGTGCAGCCTGTGTTGTGGGGAGTGCGCACACAGGGAGAGGCTGGGCCGGACGAGGGCCAGGGCAGCAAGGCTGTCTCAGGGAGTGGGTTCTGCCCCTGCCTGCAGGGCCCAGCCCCTGGCAGGAGCGCCTTGGGCAGGGCCCGGTGCTGCTGCTGGGGCAGGAGGTGAGGCCTTGCCACCTGCCAGCTGCCTGGGCCCTGTCCTTGCTGCGCCACATCCCCGAGGCTCCCGTCCCCGCTCCCCCAGCACCAGCTCCCTCCTTCCCAGCCCCAGCCAAGCCCTTCTCTGTGTCCTCCTGCAGACCATGGCTTTCACAGTATTCCTTTTGGTGCTTGTGCAAAGCATCATCCAGTCCCTGTAGGCGGTCGGGGTGGGGCTGCACAAGACTCAATGAGCTTGGAGGTCTTTTCCAAACTGAAGGACTCTTGGATTCTGTGATCGTGTGCTGGATTCAGCTGGGTCCATGTTAGCAGCATTAGTTTGCTCCCAAAGTTTCCTCGCTGTCAGCTCTTGTGGCCTAAGGCTTGAGCTCCTTTAGCTCCTTGTGCTGAGCTGCTGATGGGAAACGAGAGGTCTCTGCGAGCAGATTCCTGGTGTTCCCTGTAGAACAGTGAGGGGGGAAGGTGTTGTCAAGTGGGAAGAGGAGTACTGTTTGTGTGTGGCTTCCTATGTGGCCTTGGCACCTTCGAGGGGCTTGAAGGAGAAAAGACCTTTGTTAAAGTGAGAAGTGAAATAGTGTGTTGGCTGTGGGAATGGGAAGGGAAGAGGAACAGGGAATGGGAAGGGAAAGAGG